>NC_140296.1:125417625-125492625 GCF_964211825.1 Aythya ferina | reverse complement strand
AAGGACACTCAGGATGAGTGATCTGTCTTCATGCAAACAGATGAATGGCTTTAAAGGTGTGGAGAACAAAAGTAACTCACTCTATATAGTTGGCTATCATCTTTCTCATGTGAGGGTCTCACAAGTGGGTACAGGCTAGATAAGAACACCAACAAACTTACTTTACATATAACGTCTGTTGATCACTGTGACCAGCTTTCCCCGTATGGACAGCAGTAATACCTTTGTTCTCAGGAACACATATTAAAGATACCAGGCAAACAGCAATTTTTCAAGGTGTAGTCTTTTAAAAAGAGGTTAAATATAAAGGACTTGATTTTTGACAGGAAAAAGGCTTAGAAGGGGTAAAATTCTATACTGTCCTCTTAGGACAAATTCTCTCTCACTCCCTATCAGACATTTGGGTGCTTAGAAAGAGCTGGCCTATTATCTTTACTCAGAATAGTCAAATCAGACAACAGATAGATAAAATTTGTTTTCCACACAGTTCAACAGCCAACAAAACAAACAACAAACTTAAAGGATATGAACAGGTTTGGATGTCATAGTGTAAACAGCACATTGGTGCATATACTAAAGTTGAACTCCTACAGAGTGTGATGGTGCTGAAGCATTTTTTATCCAAACAGGAATTTTATGTAGCAAATGCTTAGGTGACTATTTGTTTGACTGATTTTCCTAAAGTTGGTGGGGAAAAAAATAAAGAATATTAAAATATCTTTCTAGTGTTTTCAAAAAATGTTCTAATTATTTGAATTCAGACAGGCTTTTGTCCTTACAGTGTTTCAGTTAGCTCTTTTCCTCCGTATTGTAGAGCATTTTTCTGACATCTATTTCTCATCCTAGAAAATTCTGTTTTGCAGCAGCCTAATGAATCGATTTGACTGAGTGAGAAGGCATACTTTTTAATGAGAATTTCAATGTTTGGAGTGAGAGGGAAGTCATGATGGAAATAAAATCAAGCTGAAAAATACTGGTGAAATGAAATGACCTATCATTGTGTGATTCTGTGATCTCTATACAGTACTATTCTTGGTCATCTAAAATACGTTCCCCCTCACAGCTGTGCATCTCAGAACTGTAAGATAATTATGCTAAACTTCCAGTTAATATCAGAGTTTGGATTTAAGTGCTCAAATTTTTATGTGTCTTTAGCACCAATCCAACAAGTGCAACTGAAAAAAAAAATTTGATTTGGTTCCACACAATATGTATTGTGTATATGGGGGGGGGGGTTGAATTGAGGAAAAGATCACTTTTTTACTTACTACACAATGTACTATATTTATTATAGCAGTTCAGATATTATACTAAAGTTTAACATTAATAAAGTTTAACATTACAGCTGTGCTATCAACTATTTGATACTATTCCACTGGGCAGTTCACCTCTGTATCTCAACTTCATCGTATGCAAAACGGGAACAAAAATTTAATTAATCTTAGTCTGACAAATTAGATCCCAATCTTCAATGATAATTTCAAATACCTTTACGGGAAACAGCTTTTAAGACCCTGACATCTGTAATTTCTCTGTAGGCAAGTGATACTAGGAAAGGCTAAGAGTTATCATGCAAGGCACAGAAAGAATATCAATAACTACATAATGAATTTGCTGTTCTGAAGTTAAGAACTATTGCAGTGTGTAGGGGGAAGAAAGGATGTAGTCTTGTGGATGTTACAGTCTGCACTGGAGTTAACAAGGAAAATTTAAGCCTAAGTGGGATATGGTACTACCTCTTAACACTAACACTAGCAAGAATTATCTCTCAATTAGGATTTTATCATGAGATAGCTAACTTTAGGTGAGAACTCTTTGCGCCTGATGTATTTGAAGAAGTCCTTCTTGTTGTCCTTGATGTGTCTTGCTAAATTTAATTCTAACCAGGCCTTGGCCTTCCTCACTGTATAGGAACACTGTATAGGACAGTGTTCCTATATTCTACCCAAGTGGTCTGTCCCTTCTTCCACATCATGTATGCTTTCTTCTTTCTTCCAGCAGCACGCTTCTCCTCCTTGGCTCACCTACCACCTGCGTCAACAAGTTATCCACAATGTTCTGCAGTAACCTCCTATACTGTTTGTTCTGAGCTGTGTTGTCTTCCCAGCAAATATCAGGGTGGCTGAAGTCCCCAGTAAGAAGCAGGGCCTGCAAATGGAAGGCAACTTGCAGGTGCCTGTAGAAGGCCTCATGCACTTTCTGTTCCTGATCCAGTTTACAGTGGCCTGTAAACACCCACCACAATGTCACCCCTGCTGGCCTGCCCTTTAATCCTCACCCATAGTCTCTTGATTCACACTTCATCCCCCCCAGGCAGAGCTGCAAATGACCAGAATGACAAAACTCTACTATATAAGAATTAGAGCAATTCTGCATCTGACATCTATAGCTGGAAGAAAAATAGGTAGTGGTGGTATGAATCACATTTTACAGAGATTTGTACTCATGGAATAATATGGGAGATATTAAGCAATGCCATCCCAGAAGTACCTGCCTGACGGGCAGCTGTGATTTTTAGCTTAGTGAAGGATGACTTTTATTTTATCTTTTGGAGTTCTTAGCTGCGTAGGATGATGATCTTGACCATGACTATGACATTATTTTGGAAGAAAATACAACAATAAAAAACATCTGCCAGTTCAGCAAAATAAAGCTTTGGATAGACAATGTTTGATATGTACTAAGTAATGTGATACCAAAATAGTAAGATATCACCAACTCATTGATTAAGCTGATGTTTGGCAAGGGCACGCAGCTGCTTCTCAAATGTGTTTTGCAGATGTTGAGCTAACTAGTATGCAACATAAGTAATTTTGACTACTCTGAGACTTCTAAAATTTTTTTGGGTGCAGAAGGCTGTTGTGGTTTAACCCGGCCAGCAGCTAAACACCACACAGCTGTTCGCTCACCCTCTACTCTCCCTCTCTGAGATGGGGGAGAGAAACAGGAAAGTGAAGCCTGTGAGTTGAGATTAAGACAGTTTATTAAGACAGGAAAATAATAATAATAATAACAATAACAATAATAATAATACATGTAATAATAATAGTAGTAGTACTACTACTACTAATGATGTGCACGAAACAAGTGATGCACAATGTAATTGCTCACCATCCACTGACCGATGCCCAGTTTATCCCTGAGCAGCTGCCCCCCCCCCTCCCCCCCCCAGCTAGCCACTCCTATATATTGTTCAGTATGACATCAGATGGTATGGAATACCCATTTAGCCAGTTTGGGTCAGCTGTCCTGGGTCTGTCCCCTCCCAGCTCCTGCTGCACCCCGAGCCTGCCCGCTGGCAGGACAGAGAGAGAAGCTGAAAAGTCCTTGGCTTAGTGTAAGCACTACTCTGCAACAATTAAAACATCAGAATGTTATCAGCACTCTTCTCAACCCCGAGAAGAGAGTCAAGATTGGGGGAAGTGCAAAACATAAGGATCAGGTCCAGATGGAGCACCACACTGTAACCTGTGCCACAAAAAAAGAGCAGAGAGTCCTGGTGATTGGGGACTCTGCTGAGGGGCACTGAGGCTCCTATCTGCCACCCAAATAACCTAGCCAGAGAAGTGTGCTGTCTTCCTGGGGCACATGTCAGAGACGTTAGGAAGGCTCTGCCATGACTCATTAAACCGGAGGACTACTATCCTCTCGTAGTCATTCAGGTTGGATCCCGGGAAGCTGCTATTAGAAAAATGAAGAACATTAAAAAGGACTTTGTATCCCTGGGGAGGTTGTTGAGGGGATTGGGAGTGCAGGTAGTGTTCTCCTCTGTTCCCCTGCTGGGTGACTGGGATGCAGATGGAAGGAGCAGAACAGGGCAGGTAAATGACTGGCTGAGGGGGTGGTGTCTGGACCAGGGATTTGAGTATTTTGATCTTGGGCCATCCTTTGAGAGGCCGGGTATGTTGGCTACAGACAGACACCAACTGAGCAAGTGCGGTGCAAGTGTGTTGGGAAGCAAGCTCTCTGGGCTGATTACCAGGGCTTTAAACTAGGTTTGATGGGGGAAGGGAACTAAAGGTGACAGAGAAGGGCTGGGGGAACTCGTCACTACTGTCACTGTTGAAGACAGGGAAAAACTTCTGAGCTCTCCCATAGGATTGTCTGAGGGCTCTTCAGAGAAGGTAGCATTCCTGATTCCCCGTCCAGTATCTTCTTGCATCCCCCCAGGGGTAACTGCACCTGCTGCTTCCCTAAAGTGCCTGTACACCAATGCACGGAGCATGGGAAACAAACACGATGAGCTCAAGATCTGTGTTCGGTCGCAGGGCCACGATCTCGTTGCAATCACTGAGACATGGTGGGACAGCTTGCATGACTGGAATGCTGTCATTGAGGGCTTTGTCCTCTTTAGGAAAGACAGGCTGGGGAATCGAGGGGGTGGGGTTGCCCTTTATGTGAGGGAGCAATTAGAGTGTACCCAGCTCCAGCTGGGGGAGGGTGAAGGACAAGCGGAGAGCTTGTGGGTAAGAATTAAGGGGTGAGCTGGTGTAGGAGACATGGTGGTGGGGGTCTACTACAACTCTCCAGATCAGGAGGAGGCCTTCTATGAGCAGCTGCTAGTAGCCCCACGATCATGAGTGCTGGTCCTCATGGGGGACTTCAATTACCCAGACATCTGCTGGGTAAGCAACTCAGCCAGGCACAAGCAGTCCAAATGGTTCCTACAATGCATTGAGGACAATTTTCTGATGCAGGTGGTGGAGGAGCTGATGAGGCGGGGGGTGCTCCTGGACCTCCTTCTTACCAACAGGGATGGGCTTGTTAGGGATGTGAAGGTTGGGGGCAGCTTGGGATGCAGCGACCATGAGATGGTGGAGTTCCAGATGGGACTAGGCAAATGAAGTAAGGCTAAAAGCAGGATTGCTAGCCTGGACTTTCAAAGAGCCAACTTTGACCTCTTCCAGGACCTGCTTGGCTGTATGTCATGGGATAGGTTGCTAGAAAGCAAGGGTGCTTGTGAGAGCTGGGCTTCATTTAAGCAGCACTTCTTCCATGCTCAGGATTGATGCATCCCAAAGAATAGGAAATCGGGGAAAGGGGGCCAGAAACCCGCGTGGATGAGCAAGGAGCTCATCAATAAGATCAAAAGGAAGAGGAAGGTCTATGAAATGTAGAAAAAGGGCCTGTCCTCTTGGGAGGAGTATAGACGTGTTATCAGGGCCTGCAGGGATGCAACGAGGAAGGCTAAAGCCCACCTAGAGATGAGGCTTGCAAAAGAGATAACAGATAAGAAGGGATTTTTCAAGCATGTAAACAGCAAGAGGAAGACTAGGGATAAGGTGGGTCCCTTGCTGAATGAGGGGGGTGTCCTGGTCACGGTGGACACTGAGAAGGCAGAGATACTGAATGCTTTCTTTGCTCCCTGGTACAAGAAAGACAGGAATCTCCTGGAAAGAGTCCAGTGGAGGGCCACAAAGATGATACAGGGTCTGGAGCATCTTCCCTGTGAAGAAAGGCTGAGAGACCTGGGTCTGTTCAGCCTGGAGAAGAGAAGACTGAGAGGGCATCTCCTCAATGTATATAAATATCTGAGGGGTGGGGAACAGAATGATGTAGCCAACCTCTTCTCAGTCATTTGTGGGGATAGGCTGCAAGTTAGAGCACAGGAAGTTCTGCACTGACATGCGAAAGAACTTCTTCAGGGTGAGGGTGACGGAGCATTGGAACAGGCTGGCTAGGGATGTTGTAGAGTCTCCTTCTCTGGAGATACTCAAGGCCTGTCTGGATGCCTACCTGGGCAGCCTGTTCTGAGGAACCTGCTTTGGCAGGGGCATTGGACCTGATGATCTTTCAAGGTCCCTTCCAACCCCTATAGTTCTGTGATTCTGTGATATCCACAGTCCTGTTGTGCATGGGTTCTACAGGTATATTCGCTTTCCTATGAAAGCTCATTTTCTAACATCCTATGCATATTGTTTTTATTATCAAGATATATGTGGTAAGTGAGCTGGTGGGTAGCAGAGGCCTCGGGTCTGAGCTGGTGTATCGGGCAGGTGGTGCGTTCATGCTGTTATAGCCAGGATGACTTGTGAATGAGGAATGAGATGCAAATGTGTGTTTACATTGAAATTCAAGCTGGACTAGCTGGTGAGTAGGGAAAGAATTAAGTGAGTAAGAGGGCCCAGGATCTGAGCGGGTGTGCAGGGTGTATAGAGGGGCCATGGTAGTGCTCATAGGATCCAGGGGGGTACAGGGCAGACAGAAGGTCTGTGCCAGCTACTTGAATATCTGAAAATGTGTGCATGTTTCTGAACATATAGAGTGATATATGTGTGCCTTCAGTAGTGAACTTGTACCCCTACCAGCTAGAGAGAAAGAAGGTGTCTCAGCTGTCTCAGTCTGTTTTGCTTGAGTCCTGCTGCTGTTAAAAGGCAACCCTTGGCTGGGGCAACTTTTGTGGCCAATCAGGTCAGTGTCCTGTCTCTCTCTGTGTGTCTCCAGGATTCATCCCTCTCTATGGCAGGGGGGATGGAGTTAGATGATCTTTAAGGTCCCTTCTAATGCAAGCCATTCTATGATTCTATGATATGTGCTCAGCTTTGCTACCAGCTGAACCTTCAAATAGGAAAGGCAGGTCCTGCTTGACGAACCTGATCTCCTTCTATGACAAAGTGACGTGCTGGGTGGATGAGGAAAAGGCTGTGGATGTGGTCTACCTTGACTTCAGCAAGGCTTTTGACACTGTCGCCCACAGCATTCTCCTCAAGAAACTGGCTGCTCTTGACTTGGACTGGCGCATGCTTCGTTGGGTTAGAAACTGGCTGGATAGCCGGGCCCAAAGAGTCGTGGTAAACGGAGTCAAGTCCAGTTGGAGGCCAGTCACTAGTGGCATTCCCCAGGGCTTGGTGCTGGGGCCAGTCCTCTTTAATATCTTCATCGATGATCTGGACGAGGGCATTGAGTGCACCCTCAGCAAGTTTGCAGATGACACCAAGTTAGGTGAGTGTGTTGGTCTGCTCGAGGGTAGGCAGGATCTGCAGGAGGATCTGGATAGGCTGGACCGATGGGCTGAGGTCAACTGCATGAAGTTCAACAAGGCCAAGTGCCGGGTCCTTCACCTGGGGTTCAATAACCCCAAGCAGAGCTACAGGCTGGGAGATGAGTGGTTGGAGAGCTGCCAGGCAGAGAAGGACCTGGGAGTGATGGTGGATAGTCGGCTGAATATGAGCCAGCAGTGTGCTCAGGTGGCCAAGAAGGCCAACAGCATCCTGGCTTGCATAAGAAACAGCGTGACCAGCAGGGCTAGGGAGGTGATCGTCCCCCTGTACTCAGCTCTGGTGAGGCCACACCTCAAGTACTGTGTTCAGTTTTGGACCCCTCGCTACAAGAAGGACATCGAGGTGCTTGAGCGGGTCCAGAGAAGGGCAACCAAGCTGGCGAGGGGCCTGGAGAACAAGTCCTACAAGGAGCGGCTGAGGGAGCTGGGCTTATTCGGCCTGGAGAAGAGGAGGCTCAGGGGCGACCTTATCGCTCTCTACAGGTACCTTAAAGGAGGCTGTAGTGAGGTGGGGGTTGGTCTGTTCTCCCACGTGCCTGGTGACAGGACGAGGCGGAATGGGCTTAAGTTGAGCCAGGGGAGCTTTAGGTTGGATCTTAGGAAGAACTTCTTTACCGAAAAGGTTGTTAGACATTGGAACAGGCTGGCCAGGGAAGTGGTGGAGTTGCCATCCCTGGAAGTCTTTAAAAGACGTTTAGATGTAGATCTAAACGATCCCTAGATGTATCTAGGGATATGGTTTAGTGGGGCCTGTTAGTGTTAGGTCAGAGGTTGGATTTGATGATCTTGAGGTCTCTTCCAACCTAGAAATTCTGTGATTCTGTGAAAGCAGCAGCCACGTCCCACAGCCTGGGTAGAGACCCTGGTTTCCTTTCACTAGGCTGGGCCCCAGCAACCATACAGGAGCAGTTCTGGCTGGAGCGGCTGGAGGAGGCAGCTGCACTCGCTCTTGTCATTCTTTTTTGCCTCACTTAACAAAGGCATTCCTGGGCACCATGGGATCACAGGTTTTGCCATTCAGCAGCAGTTCTGGTGTAAGTCACACTCGGGACTTGTATCTGTTTGACTTTATAGACCATACTCCCTGTGCTGTTATGCTTCCCTGTTCCAGGACAGCTGTCCATATCCTGGCAACCCAGCACTTGGGTCTTGATAATGTCAATACCCTCATCACCCTGACAACAGGTGTCCCCACACCCTGGGACCAGAAGCAGGGAGAGAGAAGGGGGCATGGATATACAGTAACATCCTAGTTACATATTATGAGAATTTGTCTTATCATTGGTTATAGTAACCTTATTGCCAGGGCTCAGGAGCAAGGGGTACTGGGTGCATAGGGTCACTTTGCTTTTATAAGAAATGGAGGTTTGAACCTCCTTAAAGGCTTTTTACTCTCTTATTAGAGAAGGACTTTGATAATACTGCTATAGTCAGAAAAGGAAAAAAGGTATCACAGCTACCCAATTCCTGAAGCAATTTTCACACTAAATCCATGGGAAATTTGCATCATAGGCTGAAAGTTTTCCAAACATTTGTTTAAATTGCTTATAAACTGTGAGTTCTGACTAGATTTTTGAAGAATCATACTGTAAAGTTCTAGCTGTAGACAATGATGACTTACATAGCAAATGCCAGAACTTGAACTAAATGTGACAAAATCAAAAATTTCAAAGGTAAAAAGTAGAATATAATTATTTGTCTTGCACTTGAACTGGAAGATAATAAAATTACAAGAATAATTTTGAGTAGATATTATGAAGATGCAAGAAGAGGTTTGAACTACAATTCTAAGTCTCCACTGTTTTTTCAATGAAAAGAGATCACAGCTGCTCATAATTTGACCAGAGCTCAATCTATGCAACTTCTGCAGAGATAAACAAGCTGCATGCTGCTTCAACACGTCTTGTTACATCAGATAAGAAACACAACCTAATTGTTTCAGATATGGGTTATTTATTAAGACTATATCTTGGTAATATTACCTCGCTTTGTCTTCTGGGGACAGTTCCTTTGACTGTGGAAGTGGTAGAGACTTACTTGCTCTAATGTAATACAATGGGGGTGTAGCTGAGATATCTGAGGACACTGGCAAGCTTATTCCTCCTATGTCCCAAGATTTGGGATGTGCCTCACCAACTCCCATTGGCAAGACCACATGATAGTCCACATATGATAGGATCAGGAATGGATCATAAATGTCAAAGTGCAAAAGGTCACCTTCATGGCGTTGTGCTAACAACCAACACTGGCTCTGGGCAGGCTGCACACACACCTGGATGTCAATCACAATTCAAAAGCAGGTGACCTTTAACAAACATTAATCTCACTAGGGAGGGGCTGATGGAAGGAGTGGCTCACCAGCTTGCATATGGCAAACCCATATGCACTTACAGCATAAGTTTCACCAGATGCATGGTCTGGTGGAATCCAAACTCAAAGAAGGCATGTGGTCAGTCCAGGTTATTAGGATGTGCTAAGATCTTTAGCCACCACCTTTTCACAGCAAGCTTGGATGTTTTCTTCCCTTTCTCTGTGAAGGGCAAAGACTAGATATTTATAAAAGTTTTTTACAGACATTTTTACAAACACTTTGCCATTCCAAACATGAGTTGCAATTATGGCTTTGTTCAACATTTTTTCTACATGAATATCTGATCTGTGGTCTTGAAAACTGCTTAGGTAAAGCAAACATCATTAGATGTACTTTTCAGAGTGTTTTGAAGAGCATTTCAAGGACTTTCCAATGCCTGTAGTCAGTGAAGTGGGTGCTAGAAGAGCTTGAGGAGCACTCCCTAAGAAAAATACAAATGCAGTCACAATGGTGCTTCTCCTATTAACAGAAAAATCTGTACAAACCAAATGATATTGTGTCAGAACTACCTCCTTGCAATACAAAACAAGTGACCGATTTAAACTTGGATAGATATAAATAATGAAAAGTGATTTTCTACATAACTAAAGAGAAGATCTTTTCTTAAAAAAAAAAAAAAATTAAAAAATTACATTTTTTTATGAAGATTTAAAGACCCACATACATGGAATTAGTTAAATTCTGAAGTTATTGTTATTATTAGCTTGTATGTATCTACTTATGTGAGACTAGCTTTCCTATTGTCTGGTCAGACAATATTGATAATAGCTAATTAGCTTTAATTCACAACACACATCAGTGTTGTCAGTGATTAGTAGTTCTGATAGCCCTTTTGCTGATCTATTCAGAAAAAAAATAGTTCTACATGTGAATGTCTTAATATTTTAACCTCTTTATATCTTCATTTTATTCATTGTGAGTGAAGTTTTTTTTTTTATTATTTCAATATTTTAGTCTTTTTCTTTAATACTCCAGCAGTTCCTTCCCTATATACTTCCAGATAATTTTTTAAGTATTGAATAATCTGCATGCTTGTCTTTTAAAACTCTCCATTTTTATCCAAAATTACCTTTTGACAATTTATTAGCACTGAGGGCACTTCCTGACAGGAAAATATATTATCCTGATGTTTGCTAGTTTTATTGTATGACTTACAAGCTGCTTTTTTCATCATATAGAACTTGATAATAAAACCAATGTGCGTAGACTGTTAGAAAAAGAGCTTTCATAGAAAAGAATTATTCTGAAACTAAAAAGAAAACAAAACAAAACAAAAAACAATCAAAAAAGAGTCTAATTTTTTCTGAGCTATTTCTCATATACATACCCTTGGGTCTTCTCGTAATCTTATATCTGCCTCTTGATCTCAATGTTAAGTGAGATAAAGTATGCTGCAAACAAGCATACACTTAGCACTCATGCACACCACTTTTGCAAGTCCCCCTGGGCATACAAGCAAGGAGCACCTCTGGCCCTGCTGATACTCTGGCCCAGACCCCAGGCCTTTGCTACTCACCAGCTAGTCCAGCTTGAAATTTGCTAGCACACATATATATATATATATATACATATATATATATATACATACAAACCATATACACCAGGGCTGTGGAAGATACAGACACTCATCTCCCTGCCAGGAATTATCACTAGGCATCCAGTCTGTGACCCATGCCTTAGTCCAGCCACCAATGTAGAGCCCCTCACTCACCTTACTTATGACATTTCCCCTCAGGAGCTGGTCTGGGAACACACGCTGCTCCCATCCCAGTGGCTGAAATAGGATCATTCCAGTAGCTGGCATTGAGACCCTGCTACTCGCTTCAGTGACACCATATGCCAGTGGCACTTACTCTGCTAGTCTGACTCCTGTAGCTGGCATTCACTTCAGTCACACCAATCCCCACAGTAGCTGGCACTCCAGACTCAAAGTCTGTAGGACCCCTTTCAGATCCAGACAACCAGGGTCCTTCTAATGACTGATGTTATGACCTTCATTTGCTCCAGTAGCTAGCACCACAGTCCATGGGTGCCTACACACTTAGTCTGACTCCAGTAGCTGGCAACAATTCCACTCACATACACACAGGTTCCACAGCGACTGGTGCTGAGACCCCCCACACTCACTCCAGTAGCTGGCACCACAGGCCAGCAGGGTGTTTGTTCCCTGACCTGGCCCCAGTAGCTGGCACTGAGGTTCAGTCATTCACATCCAGGTCTTACCAGTAGCTGGCACTTAATCCTTTCAGCTCATGTACACATGGGAAAGAGTACAAATACGCAGAGAGATAGTTAGGAAAACAATTTAATGAGAGACATAAGAAGGTAGGACAGACTGGTGATAAGGCACAGGGCTCAGGCAGAGAAGGATACTGATCAGTCTTTTTTTACACACACCATCTCTCTTGTACCCTTTTCTACCTGTACCCCCTCTTTGTTCCTCCTGCTACCTCTTACCTCTGGAATCACCACCGTGTCCTTCCCCCCTTTTCCCTCTAAGGGCTTTTCAGAGTTCTATAACTTCAGCACCCTTCAAATCCAGGGCACCTTTGTGAGCAATCTCAACATTTGCAAGTTCCATCCTTCCTGGAAGTGGCACCTGTAGCTTGTTAGACCATCAACTACTGTGACTGGAAGGCTTGTTTCTTGTGACTGTCTCCCACCTTGGAAATCCTCAGTCAGGTAACCCTGTTGGTATGAACATTCCTATATTCTCACCTGCTCTTGTAAATTAGCGTGATAGACCAGTCTTGGTTCTCATAATTTCCTGCCTCTCTTACTATCCCTTGCTGCCTTGGAAGAGGCCCTTAACCAGCTACCCTTAAAGGAGCAGGTATTCTTCTTCCACATACCTTTACACTCATCAATTTAATCTATAGTCACAGGCTTCTCCTGAAATAACATACAGTTCTCAGAAGTCTAGAACTGTATTTGTCTATGGGTTACCTTCACTTATGCACCGATCCCTACACAAAAGCTATACAAAATAGTACATATAGGCTTAAAATAATAAGCAAGGGAATCTAACTCAAAAAAAAAAAAAAAAAAAAAAAAAGAGACAAACTAAACTACATCTGTTGTAGTCCTCACTGTGCATAATTCTAAAAAGACTAGATTTGTGAGAAGACACAACTGATTATTTTCCACAGCAGTAGGGAAAAACAAAGCAAACCTGCCACTCTTTATCTTATAATAGGCTTGTCATTCGTAGTCATGATCATTTCTGAAGGTCAGAAATGAGATAATTTACCAATTTAAAAAAACAGTTTACTCTCTAACTGGTTTTCAGTGGTTTTCATGGCAAGTTGTTGAATTTTCTATTATGTATCGGACACATAGTAGGAAAAGCCAGAGAAGAATTTACAACAGAAATGAGAATTACACTAGGAAAGAACTCTCTGTAATTTACTATTATTTCCTGAAAGGCACAATTGTTTATTCTAATCCATAGCCTTTGCCATGAAATTGTTTTTGATGCAGAATTGTATCTCATATTTGCCTATGATATAAAAATTTATATTTTTCTAAATGAACATAGCCAGAAACAGTGAGGAGAGAGTAACTAATACATTTATAACTGGATGTGTTTATAGAAAGCCTTAATCCACATCTACAGCAGATTCTTCATTCATCTCAAGCAAAGCTTTCGATATTCTGCATTTAAGTAACTGGGCAGTTTGATAATTTCTTTTTCAAGATGCTACAGAAATCAATGTTTCTGACAATGAATGTGTAGCTTTTTTCATCTGGTTGATGCTTTATTTTCCCAGCTGCCCCCTTGGAAAGTCTAGGAACTACTACACTTTCTTCAACTTTCCTTCCTTCTCCCAGATAGAAGTGGGGCTACAATTAATGCACAGAATGATTTTGCCAGGTGGCTGTCACTCCAGCTTTATTTTATCAGTAATATAGTTAATTAGGACATGTTGCAAATATTGTCCACCTGGTAGCTTTAATTTATTAGTATATTATATGAAAACTCATAGATCAGCTTAGAGATCTCAGAGTGTTTTTGTTTTTCTTTTTTAAATCATTCATTCTGATATTATAGATAGGTTGAGCTTGAGAAACACGGTAATATTTCATTTCCCAGTTCCACATCTTTCTGAGATATGTTAGTTGGTTAAAGTCCCTCTTCTTTGCAAAGAATTAACTGAGATTGTATTTTGTTAATGAGTCTTAAGAACAAGTTTTTCATGTATGCAGACAGATGCTTCTATTGCAGCAGGGGAAAAATAGCAGCAGAACTTACACAGTTTGCAATTTTCAACCCATTACAAAAGAGTAGCAAGACCAGAGGCTGATCATAACGCTCATCTCAGAAATTCTTGCTTACATCATCACAGGTTTCTTCTCTCAAATTTCATTGCAAGCTTTCTCAAGGCAGGCTCAAAACTCTTGCCAAAGAGTTCTTTGTGCACAACGGAGACTTTGATTAAAATGCTAGCATTACAGAAATAAAAATAACCTAATTCTTAAAATCAATAGTAAATGGCTGTAAGTATTATCACAATCTTATATGAACCAGGTATTTGCTAAATTAGTTTATTCTCATTTGGAAAAGTTTCCAAAAAAAATGTAACATGTAGTTTTAACTTGTTTATTTCTTGTTTTCTTGTTTTAACTTGTTTATTTCTTATTTTCTTGTTTATTAAGACATGGATAAGGATGGTTTTGTTATTGTATTTATTATTAAAATCTGAAACATAGTACATATTACTGCAAGTAAAGCTAGGTATTGCAAATGAGAAAAAAAAAAAGTGCAAATACAAACCTGATTAAACTACGGTTTCAATTTGTTAACAATTCTACTCATATCTAATATGTTTCAATTTGTTAACAATTTTTTACTGTAAGCAGCTATAGCAAGGACTATGCCTCCCCCTCACTATACGTTTGAGGACTATTGCCTCACCACCCTCTGATATACATCATTACACCAATGTAAAGACATGGCTTCTTCAAAGAGAGCTTGTACTGCAGTTTTCGCTGCAGTGAAAACTTTTGCACAGATTTTGTATAATGGAATTTCCAAAGCAGATTGCTGTGGAAAAAGGGATTTAATCCAAAAATTTAACTTGGACCCAAACATGATGATCCAAATATTATGTCAGTTGATGTCTGTGACTGCTATTAAATATATATATATATATATCCCATGATATTTATTTTAGACACAAAGTAGTAGACAAGACAGTCCATGTATTTAAATTTTTTATTTTCAGCAAAATACTTGTCATTTTAATACATGCAGCTGGATCAGAACATTCATTCTTGATACATTATCATAAACTCAGAAGTTACTTCAGTAGTTTGGAAGATAGATTGAGGTTAACAGTTTCAAGGAGGGTAGGAATGTTTGTTTTGAAATCATTGCAATGTTGTTAAGAGGGAGAAGGGAGATACCTTTCAACAGCAAGAAGGAGCAATACTGCTTTGGAGTTTTAGTTTATATCTACATCACAAAATGAAAAACACTGGATCAAATCCTGAAGGAGCATTCATGCAGAATATTAAAGCAAAAGTGCTTTACCTTTTGTGTTACTACAGTCATTGTTGTTTCCCTGTCTGAGATAGATTGCATTGAGCCAGCAATGCAATGTTTTTCTGGTGCCTCCTGACATTCATATAGGCCCAGCAAGTGTGTATATGCCCTAATAGAAAAGGGTAGATATTCTACATTTATAAATTAAATTTAATATATTTATCTTCATTATTTCTGCTGACCTTTACCACCTGAATTTTTTTCCAATAGCTGTTGTTCAGCTCTGAGCTTGAATAGAATTGGTCTAAATTGATCTCTAAAACACAACAAGAATTACCATATTTTCTCTACACTTATTGACATAAAGCAAGTCCAAATATGGTAAATAAATTACACGGATTTAATGCTGTTTTGTGCATGGTTTCTATGCAAAAATGTTGAAATCTAATGCTTACAGACTGCAATTTTTAAAAAGGCACTACCTTAAAAATATGGGATTTTTTTTCTCCTTATGGAAGGCAAATACAGAAGTCTATAAAAGCCTAGCACTGTTAACTGAGTTCTGTTTTGCCTCCTGCAAAGTCAATATATTGTTATGAGTTCTATGGTCAAAATTTTCATTACTGTTTAAAGTGATGAAGAACACAAATGCATTCTCAGAACCAGGGTTTACACAGTGTATATGTCAAACTAGTTTATTATTATTATTATTATATTGTTAAATAATGACAAAGAGGAGTCCTTGTGCAGAAATGCTCCATCTTAAATGTATTTCTGTAGTTTTTCAAGCTAGTGAAAAGACTGTGAGAGTAGAGGGGAAGCCATCAGTTCTTTCCTTCCTGTTATTTCCCATTCACTGGAAAGAAAATTTATCTAAAATTAGAGCAACAATTCATATTTTTGCTTAATGCTCCACATTGTTTCCATATCCATAGACCATCAGTGCAAACCCCAAATATTTAGGGAAGGGCTGACAACACTTAAGTAAAAAAAAAACTTTCAATTCAACAAAATGTATCAGCTCAGAAGGTATGCAGCTGAAGTACAGAGAGACAGTCTCATATAACTACACATTCAAGAAATAGAAAGACAACATTTAAATAAATACACATAATTGCAAAGATCATGACACTTATTACAACACCTGCAATAGAGGAGATGTGGGAGGTGTTTGCAGTGATATTGCAGAACAATCAGAAATCCACTGGATTCAGCTTTTTTGTTGTCTGCTTTGCTTATCACAAGGTGGTTTGACTCAAAGCCTAGTGCTAGATTACAATCCAGGGTTTCTTAAAAAACAAACATTCTGTCATTGGTACAGTCAGAAAGGAAATGTTAAGACCATCTGCTGCTTTTCACTCACTTCTGCTATTGGAATGAAACTCTACACTCCTAAAAAAGCTAAAACCCCAGGAATGATAGTCCACTTCTCCGAGCATTTCTCTATTTTTCTTAAAGTGGCCCTAGGCAGATGACATACTGACAGACTGAAACATCATCATGCTTGTATGGATGACCTAGATATGTATTAGATAGTTTGAGGCTTCTCATGTGTGTGTGAGAACACCAGTTTCTGAACTCCTTTCACAATAGCTCTTATCTGTCTATCCAAAATTTCTTCTTCATTTCATTCACTGATATATTGTAATTCACTACTACGACTGAATTCAGTGGCTCAGTAGTAAGTCAAAGCACTATGGTCCAGAACCCTACTCTTCCAAGGAAAGGAAAAGCAAGCTTCAGCTCACTTTGGGGCTTGATAACACACTGCTGAAAGGCACCTAACCAGGTCTAGAACAGGATAGAATAGAATAGTTCAGTTGGTAGGGACCTTCAGAGATCATCTCATTATATCTGCTCAATAGGAAACAAAATCCCACTTCAGATCTTTCAGGATCCTTCCAAGAACAGAAATCACTTCTTTCTTAAAAAAAAAAAAAAAAAAAAAAAAAAAAAAAAAAAAAACACAGCTTAAAGTGCATTCCTATGTTGAAAAAAATAAAATAAAATAAAATAAAATAAAAAATGAAAATCATAAACCAGGAGTCCTACTACGATAGCAATGTTGAAAATGCAGCTAGAATGCAGCTCTCTGAAGAGTTTGCCATTCTTCAGAAGGCAAAATCTGTGCAGGCCTGAATGCCGATTGAATAGTTACAGGCCTTCTAATCATCACAGTGTCAGAAACTACCTTCATTCTTGAGATTAGTTACAGATGTTTTTTTGTTGTTTTGTTTTCCATTTCTGTACTAAATCATAAAACAGTATACAAATACACCTTCAGTCAGGTGTATTTGCAATGAGAGCTCTGGGATATTGTGAGGGATATTGTAAGACTGGAGGGAGAGATTATACTAAATGTTATACTCTGGGAGAGGTCTTACTGTTTGTCTCTTTGTAAATAGTTGAAATCCCAGTGCTGGCTTCTATTGCTCATTTCTCTAGGTTATTACAAAGAATTGCAAACAACCACAGGCCCTAGATCAACAAGCCCACCACCTTGGTGCAAATATTAGTGCAACAACAGGGACACCTAAAAGGTAGAAGAGAAAAGACTGCATTTGTATTCATAGCATAGTCACCATGAACTATTCACAATGCACAAGCAGAGTTCTTCATGGCTGTTGAATTTGTAGCATGCTTGAGTGTGTATGAACAGCTGGAGGAGACAACTGCTGTGGCAAATGAGATTTATGTTGTGGAATGGAAAAATAAAAACAATTTTAAAAAAAGGAACAAAAAAAAAGAGAGGTTTAGACATCATATACCTCTTCCTCCATGGCATGATTGACCTCTCCATGAATTGAGTGGAAGGTGTTGCGCCTCAGGATTTCCCAGCCACTGTGAGAATTCATCCTTGATGTGCTCCGTGACAATGACAGAGCAGGCAGTTCCTTCTTGTACAAGACGTTACTGTCGATTTCTATTTTTTCTGGACCTTTGTCACAGTTATCCCTATCATGAGCCTTAAACGCTTCTGTGTACCGCATCATCTTGTGTTTGTTGGGATCAACCCTGTCTTCTACTCTGTGAGAGGATAAAAAACATAAACAGAGTTAAGTACAATTGTGCCAACAAAATGATGAGGCAGGCCTCTTCCAGATATATGCTTACAGACCCAGCCACCCCAAAAACATCTACACAGAAACAGGAAAATGATTAATAGGCATAGCTCTTTTAGTTTTCTTCTCTCTTTAACATGTGCTTTCATAAAATTACCCTCACCGTCTCAGTTATTACCAGCACAATAATCTCCTTTCTAGGCTTTCATTCGTGACACTGAATTCAGTACTCTTATCCATTTTTATTTTCTGTCCTTTACTTTGTTACCTAGTCATGATTTGCCTTTTGCATTTTGACAGCTGTAAGCAACTGACCACTTGACTCCATCTCCAGATCCTTTTTTTATACAAATATATTAATCTATTTCCTTTGTCATTGTCTTTCCTTCTTTGATACTTGTTAAGCTCAGGATGTCATTTATCCTTTACTGAACTTTGATTTATCTGTTCCACTTCCACCAACCCTTCTCTGCTTTACTTATAACTTGGACATACTGTCCCTATATACATGGGGACATGTGAATACAATATACTTACATGTAATATATATACCATATACAAAGACCATGCATGTAATTTGACAGAACTACATGTAGATCATACTAACACTCCTTTCTTTTTGCATCGCATGAAGAATTGCTGCTGGTATATTGCTCTTGCAAAGTGATATTCTGCACCTTGCAATTAAAGCCTTTATTGTTAACACCAGATTTCTCTGTTCTGCCCAGTAAACCTGAAAATCCACAAGGCTCACTACTCTGCTGAAACCTGAAGGAAGTCCTGTTTCATACAGCCACCACTCCCCCTTCTGGCTTTATCAGCAAAAGATGAAGCCCTGGGAAAGGATGCATGACCAATGTTTATTCTTTTCTCAAGCTGGTAGAAATGTTGAGTAAAATCAGAAATGATGAACAATCTTTTGTTATTTAGATTATAGACAGTTTGCCTGTTATTTCAGGGCTTAAATGGAAATCCGGACCCGAGACTTTGTCACCAGATGCAGTCCTTGCTAAGTATATTATAGTTACCAGGTTCACACCAGAAAGAAAGCTTATCTTTAATTATTCTTGTCCTATTTTTCAGTCATCTGAATTGCAGTTCATTTCTGCTGAACACCAAATTGATTGCTTCTGCCTCTGCTGTTTCATGCATCCAATGAATAAGGACAGATAACCAAAGCATAACAGTACTGTTTTGTTGTAATCATTATAAAGAGTTTGAAAAAAAAATCAGGCCTGATGACATGCAGTTTCTGAAGTATGTCTACAGGGATTATTGGATAGCACTAATTCATGCAAGGAATTGCACAACAGAACTTTCTGAGGGGAACACTGCTTGTCTCCAATAGACATAAAATGGACTGGGATCTGTATTCTAGAAGAAAAGGACTATAAACACTCCTCTCCAGGCACTTGGAATGGCTCTTTTTTAGTATCCATGCATTGAATGCTTCTTCTGGGATCCTTATGTGCACTAGAAGAAAACTCACCTGAGATACCATCGGTCCCCTAGCCCATATTCCCGGCCACAGATCCCGGAGCGAGGCCAGAGACACCGTGGCAATTTCCGTTCCAGCATGACAGTAGTAGCAACAACCTTTAAAAATAACAAAACAAACAAAACAATAACTAAGATGACTTAAAAAGGAAAAAAAAAATCACTCTCTCTTTTTAAATTATCAGCTTTATGAGTACTGAGCAGATGAAGGAAAAACAGAGAACCAGTACTCTTTATTATAGGACAATTCACAATTTTAGATCTAACTGTGCCATGATTTGAGGAAACAATGGTGCTTTTCAAACATTGTTAAACTTGTTTGCTTTTACACTTTGTGGCAACATGTAGGATAATTAATTTGCAACCTAGATAAGAGTAAAATGTTTATATCAGCCTTAACCATTTTCAGAACCTAGTACCCTTAACACTCAACTACAGTTAACTCTTTGATTTGTGTTTTCTTTCATAAAAATAGTAGGAAATGGTTTTCCTCTTGAGCAGCTATATACTTGATCTGGTTTAATTCATCAAAAGGCAGCATTATCCTTAGCCTCTTCAGCAAGTCAGACCAACTTCTCTTAATGGATCTAAAGACATAACCTACCTACCTGTAACCATTAGCCTTCATTGTATTTCTCTCCCAGTCAATCTCTATATTATTTAACTCTCAGTTACATGGGAATGTGATTTGTAAGAAAGAGGCAACATCAATTCAATTTAAGAAGAGATTGATTCCATGCTTAGTGAAGAAACAGATAGGGAGACACAAGATGGACAAGAAAGGCTGGATGAGGTTTTTTCTGTTATGTAAAACAAGGTACAAATATTACTATAACAGAAATATACTGGAAGGTAGCTTCACATGGGAAGATCTGCAGACGAGTGGTTTTGCACTCAGAAAGTTCATACTGATAAAAGGGATGGAAGACATTTGGGGGCTGATGTACAGAAGCTGTTAGATAGAATTAAAGGGACATGGCTTATTGAGACATGAGAAGTCCGCAAACAAAGTGAAGACCTGGGAAAGGTTTTAAATTACCTCTCTCTTTGCAGGGACAGTAAAGTAAGTAATTGCACTGTCTAGCACATTTTTTCTGGACAAATTTTCCCCATTTTTATTCAGAGAAACCCCCCTACCTAGATTACCTGGGCTCTCCAGAGTTCATCCCGCTCATGGGCCACTCTCCAGTGGGTGTCACCCATCATGGCAATTAGCAAGTTGAGCATAAGGAGGGTGGCAATGATGGCAAAGGAAAAATATACGACACTGTACATAAAAGGCAGGTCCACATCATAGTTTGCAGGGCCATCAATTATAGTGAGAAACAGCTCAAAGGTGGTGAACAAGGACATGGGATAGTTATAGAATTGCCCAAGGTTTTCAGGGTTCTCTGTCTGGAAGATGATGTAAAAAGCTAAAGTAGACCAAGGAGAAAAAAAAAAAAAAATAAGGATATAGTTTTAAAATGTGAATAACATTCCAAGAGCAACAACAGGGTCCTATAACAAAAACTGACAACACTAGGTGTTCTGGGAAAGAGCTACATATATTTCTATGTAAGTGCACACTATGCAGCATAACAATGGCAAATCCCTGACTAGAATCACTGGTCACCATTTAAAAATTACTCTGAATTACTCTATTTATCTGCTCTCAAAATGCCTTAAAAATATCAATCTTTTCTTCTTCATGGATAGAAGAAAGCTATGTATGTTAATCCCATTTTCCAAACATAAATACCACAAATGCAATGTGTTTTTAAACTTTGACTTACATATATGTGGATTTATCTGGGTTGTCCTAATTTATACTATCCTGGAAAGAGCAAGAGTTGAAAACCAAACACAAATCAGTGTTGGGAAAGAGACCGTACTCAAAGAAACAGGAACTATACATCATCACCACCTTTGCCAGATAACTAAGGGGGTGACCAGAGAATAATCCAAAATCCACTGCACTTAATTCTTATCAAAGAATTTGTGAGGGTAACATAACACTGTTTTCCTTTTGTAGACTCACCTGATGCAAAGCCTAGTATCACCACAGCCATGAGCCAACAAAAGCGCATAAGATCTCCAAATATCATCTGTAGAGCAAAGATAGAGCCGCCATAAGGCTCAGCTGTTTCACCAAGTTACCATGCAATCCCATGTAAACCATTTCCAAAGACCATAAGTGTATTAAAGGAAGCTTCTCCACTACAGAGAAGCAAAACTCCCAAATGCTTCATGCAGACTTTACAATTGGCATTAATGCAAGTCCAGAGGGAGAAAAAATATTCTTTCAGATCTCCCTGTCTGCAGAGAGGTGCTAAGATGTACACAATGAGTCCATATTTGTTTCTTATACCTTTTGGATCATGATGGTAAAGGGTCCAAGCATCTGGAAGCCTCGTGCGAAGTACATGACATTGCACCATCCTAGTACCAGGGCAAAGGACATGGGCACCACCTCACCAGTAGTGCTGGTGAGACGCATTACCATGGTTACCAGAATCATACAAGCATATGTGATACTGCAAAGGAAGAGGAGAGTGAAAATATTTCGGTAAATAATTTTTACCCTTGCTTATCTTTTCTTGCCAAAAATTCCAAGACAGGCACATACAGCTATAAGTTCATAAGCAGAAACCAGTCAGCATGCTCAAATCTACCTGTACACTCACCTGGCTTCTTATACACAGTAAGAGAAAGAAATCAAGAGAAACAATACTTTAAGAGAATGGAGAAGGTTGCTCATCTGGCAGAAGACTGGAGGAGTGGAGGTAGGAGGTGCAGGAGGGAATGAGAAACAGTAAGTTTATTGAACTTAAAAGGTGGTGTACTTACACAATTATGTGGAAAGGCCCTCCTAGGATGGTTTGTCCAAAGTATTTCGCTGCTCCAACTCTAAGGATATCTGGGATCTAAGAATGACATCCTATTGACTTTAGGACTTAGATTCTGTTATACTATTAAACATAATGGTAACCATCAATTTTAAAAGGGTCTTGGAGCCAGCGGTATCTGCTTTGTTTACTGCTTCACAGTTTGACTGAAAATTTACTTTAAAAACAGAATGAATTAATCAGATGCCCTTCTGAATAAGGCAGATACTGCTCTTTTCTTGGAAAACCTGAGAATGCTTGGGCAGATTGAGAGACTTTGCTATGAAGATCACCATGCTGTGATCTCGAAGTTCTTGTGGACTACTGAGAAGAGACCAGATCTGCTGAGCCTCAGAAAAGACAAAAAAAAAACAACAACAACAACAAAAAAAAAACTTGTAAACTCAGAGGAGCTTGGTATTTTTCAGACTCACTGTGTTACTTGTAGGGGAGCCATAGAGTCCTGTCCAAGCATGGAAATAAGTACCTGTCCTTCTGGAACATATATGAGCAGAGAGAAATCGTTCTCTTTTCCTTTTTCAATGGGGTTTGTAAACTCCATTTTATTTCAGTTCTCCCTGAGATCATCATTTGAGCTTTCTCTATATAACAGTTTCATATTCTAATAAAATTATGTGTTTGTCATATGCTTCATTTTAAAAACTTCATCTCTTTTTTAATTTTAAAATCACAATTCTGAAAATCATGGTAAGATTACCTAGACATGGCCTCTGCAGAACCCTGTTTGAGTAAGGCTCCTTTTATAGGCTCAAGTAGTCACTGATCTCCAGTTAAATATAGACTTTCCTATGTAACCACAGGAATCACTTTACCCAGCATCCCCAAATACGTAAGTACAAAAAGTCTCTAAGAATCTCATGTAACAGCTGGGATTCATCTGGAACTGCAGATGATGCTAATGGGATCTCTGGCATTACCCTGCAGATAGTATCTGATAGCAACCAGTCCATCTAATTACTCCTTCTGTACCTGGAGTTTTACTAGTAATCTCTCACCATCTGTTTCACCTAATAGATTTTGTTGACAGTGTCAACTGCCATAGATGTATATTGAAGCATTTAGACTTATTGAATAATCCTTACCAAGTTTTGAGGACAAACTCCTGTTTGTCCAGTAGGTAAAATCTGCCTAGATTAAGTTCAAAACTGCAGAGCTCACTGTTTCTCTTACCTCAAGGATCAAAATTACTACAGCTCCAATCACTGTGATCAGCTCCCCCACCAACCTCAACTCATCCTCATATGTTATATATGATTCCTGAAAGGAAAAAAGGAGTGAGAAGAAATTAAAATAGATGGCAGGAAAAGAAGGCCTAATGTTAGTGTAAGAAATGTGACTAAGCCTTACAAGACCACAGGAACCATCCCAGGCCAAACAACAGAGAACAGACCATACCCAGAGTTCCTCATCGATGAAGGTCAGCTGATGGCAAGAGAAAAGGAGAACAGCTGCAAAAGCTGGGGACTGGGGAATACTTCGACTTTCCAGTTAAGTAGGTGATTATTGGAATTGCCCAATGCTGCCTGTGGGGCCCTGACTACTACTGACACAGTACCTGCAGCATTTTCTGGACATAGATTGTATTGTCTCTACTGCTTGTTTTGTTGCCTGTTCGGGCTTTCAGTGGCCGGTAGACACAGCACATAGTGAAGCAGACCATGTAGAGGACATAGAATAAAGCCAGGAAACAGAAATAGGGCCGTCCATACATATTCCACTTCAGGCTCACCAGCTCCTTCACAGGTGTTAGGTCTAAGATCTGGCGTGCCTGAGAAAGATACAAAGAAGGAATTATTCACTGTGAGGGTATTTGTTTATGAGCAACATTCACAGTTTCCAGGGTGTATGTTAACAAGTTGTTCTTACCTACGCTATTCAGATTTAGGAAGCCATTTACTTTTTTTTTTTTATTTCCCAAAAAATGGGAACGCTCAAGTGAGTTTGTATTTCTTCAGTTTACCAGCAGAATTTTGGAAATGTAAAAAAGTATATCTTTCAGAGAACAGATTTTGAGCACCAATGGAAATAACAAGAAAAGTATGTTAGACTTGAATACATTTTCCATATCTGTAGACCTGGTTCCACATAAACACTTGAGACAGACCTATGATCTAGGTCCATGAATGTGGATATATGAATCTGTGTTATAGAAATTAAAAGGTATTATTTAAAATAGAATTTGATAGCGACCTTTATGAAAGATCCCATTACCTTTTACAAGGATATCCATAGAGAATAAGATACAAATACAGAACGGTTGGGCTAACTTTACAGTGTCAGAAAGTTTACAAAACCTGTGAAGATGTATTTGAATATACATGTATATTTCAATGCATTATCTTTCACTGTAACTGGAATACTTTTTGAAAAATATTTTGTGTTAAGCAAGACAGCACAATGCACTTCACACCAGGCTCTCCTCTGTTTAAAATATACAACATTATTACAACACAGAATTGAAAATAGAATATTTTAAATTCTATTTCCAGCTATGGAAAAGAAGCTTCTAAGCATCTTGTACAATTCACTTAGATGTTTTTCTCTGAATTGGATTTATTTTTTATTTTATTTTATTTTATGTTCCAACAGCTAAATCTATCAACTTGAAATTGTGGAAATTCTGTATCTCTAGGAAACATCAAAAGGTCCTATAGATCATTAATGCTCTTTTAAAAACTCTGACATTTTAAAAATCTCTGACATTACCTAGGCAACTAAGGGGACTTCAGAAAGATTTTGAAGGTTCATTTATTTTTGTCTGAATACAGACTATTAATGGCCTGGATTTTCAAGTTTTCATCATTCAACTACGATGATAAAAACTGAAGTATATCCCCAGTGGGACTACTGTTAAAAAACACACAACAAAACACACACACAAACACACAAACCCTACAGTCTCTTTCAGCTTACTTCCTTTAGACTGTTTATATCATATTCAAAGTTTTGGCCTTTCTTTTTAAAGTATCAGTGGTGCAGCTCCGGTATATTTAGAAGACTGTGTACTTCCAGGAGTAAATAGAAGCTTCAGAGAGCATCTTACACAATAGGAAAAATGGCACTATTACATAGTTTACAGTTGTGCTTCTGTCAAAGATCTATATATTTTCGTACATACTGTGCAGCTGAGAAAATTTAGAAAAATAAAAGCTTCTACAAAAAGTTAGAGGAGTGGAGTTATAAACACTGGAGTGAAAAATCTCCTACTATACAATTTACAAAACTAACAGGAAGAATCCAGAAATTTTCTGAAGTGCCCTCATGGTTGATCTGGTATGTTTACACACATACATATAAAGGGCAAAGAAAATACAGGGAGATGTTATTAAAAAAAAAAAAAAAATCACCATTTTTCTCTGTTAAGCATTGCTAACTTACACCTCTGGATGAATCCATTGATTTGCTACACTAGCAATTATTAAACATGGAAAGATCAAAGTTACTCCACTTTTTATAACTGTTTCCCTAAGACAAGATGAAATTGTGGCCTCATTGATAAGGAAATATCATTCTTCCCAGTAATGGTGTGTCAATCTTTCTTCAAATGCTCTAGGTTAAAAAAAGACTTAAGACTGAAGAATTTTACATGGGAAAAATATGTCTCCTGAGCATATGTACATGTATATATATATATATATATAAACGCATATATTCAAGATGGGATGAATCTAGGCTAACTGTGTTTCTTTACCTTAATTTTTCCAGTGTGAACACATAATACTGTGTAAAAAAAAAAAAAAAAAAAAAAAAAAAAATCACTCAAAAGCTCATCCAAAACTAGATGTTCTGTTTAGAAAACTACTCTGTGAAGAATGAATGAACCAAGTGGGAAATCAAGTTATATTTTTGTATGCAATACGCTACTGGAACACATTCTACATTGTACTGACAAGAGCACTATACTGACATGAATAAAATGGAAGAGATAATATTAGGGTCATTTAAAAAAAAAAAAAAAAGAAAGAAAAAAAAAAGCTCTATGATTCTTTAGTAGCCATAAATTACATAGAGTCCCACTGAAAGGAAATAAGTATAAGAGAAGTGGCAAATGTTATTTGCAGAGTGGATGGATGATGACGGTTCAGGTTATCATTTTTATGGCCTCCAAAATCTGCAGTAGTTGAAGAGCCAGATCTCTACTTTATATAATAAAATAAGTTGCCTTAAATATTTTCAAAAGAAATTATTATTTTTCATTCAATTTTAAGCTGTATTATTTTCAAGTTAAAGAAAGGCATTTTGTCTATTGGAGCCTGCAACCCCAGAAAATGTATTCTTCTGTCACCTCATTACAGCTGCTTAGGGTACCTTCCCAATCTGCAAGATATTAGTATATCTGAGCTGAATTTGTATTTATACTGGTTTCCTATAACTGAAGTGCTAACCTGCAGTCCTTCATCCGTCTTCCCGTTGTGTGTATTTTCTGTTGATCTCAACACTGATGGAAATATTCAAGAACTAGAAACAGGACTACAGCTGGTATGTTTGTGTTGCGATTTAGTCTGGCAGACAGCTAAATGCCACACAGCTGTTTGCTCCCCAGAGACTGATGGGGAGCAGATTTAGAATAAATAAATAAATAAATAAATAAATAAATAAACAAACAAACAAATAAATAAATTCATGGTTTGGGATAAAGACAGCTTAACAGAAAAGGGGAAAAATAAGTAAAAGAAAAGTAAAGCATACAGAACACAAGTGATGTAAAACAATGCACTCGCTCACCAACAGCTGACTGATGCCCAGCCAGTGCCTGAGCAAGAGTAACCCCCTCTCCCAGTTTTATTGTTTAGTGTGACATCATGTGGTATGAAATATACCTTTAGTCAATTTGGGTCAGCTGTTCTGGTTGCTTTCCCTTCCAGTTTCTTGTACACCGCCAGCCTCCTCACCAGCAAGGCAGTATAAGTCAAAGAGTCCTTGACTTAGTGCAAGCATTGCTCAGCAACAACTAAAACATTGGTGTGTTAACAACATTATTTTCACCGTAAATTCAAAACACAGTACCATACCAGCTACAGTGAAGAAAATTCACTTTATCCCAGTCAAAATCAGAACATTATGAAGGATGAAACTTTGCTTTGTAAGTCAAGGGGCTCAGTCTACTTCAAGACAACCAGTGTTATTTCATTTGCAGTTTGTCTGCCTATGAAAAGGGAAGAATTTGACTGGCTATTCTTATAGAACGTATGTAGGGAATGTAGGGTTTGCAAGAACAGTAAGCTACTTTTCCAGTAATCCTTGTTGAGTTTGCTAGCTGAGAACCAAATAGTCAACAAGGACTTTTCTGTAGAAAGGAGACAAAGACATATATATAATTCACTGAAAAATACCCCATTTCTGACAGATCCTTGAAGATAAAACAAAAGACTAACAACTAAAGTTTCTGATAAACTTAAAAAATGTTTTTGATATGTATGCAAACAAAGAACTAAGGAAAGCAGACTATTCCCATTAGTACAGTAATACGGGTATTTTTTTTCTCAGATTATTTAGGATAAAAAAATAAGAACTTCTTTTTCAAATGTGATTAGTACTTGTCTAAAGCTTTATAGCTTATATAAAATTATAACATTTTAGGTTTCTGAATTATGAACTGGGTGGTACTTAATCGAATCATCTATATCAAATCTTAAATTTCTGATAAAAGATTGACACTTAGAGCATAAGTAGGACTTATGCTAATGAAATTGATCCATACAACTAAATTCTTCTAGACCTACTTCTTCTTGTACCATTTAGAGGACTGCTGCAATGAGCAAGAAGGAGATATAAGTCAAGAAGTCCAGAGAAGATGGGAAATATTTTGGGCCAAAGGTATACAAAATACAGAAAAGAATTCCAAGCTATACATGCAAAAATTGCAGCTACTCATGTTTAAGAGCATTTTGGAAAACAAAGAAGTCTGATGGTTTCTGGGGACACCTTACCCTCTGAAACTGAGAATGTTGGATCTGCATTTACTATGTGTTCTGGAAAAAAAAAAAAAAAAAAAAAAAAAAAAAAAAACAGATGCACAATATTCTTTGTTTTTTTTTTGTTTTTTTTTTTTTTTAGGGTTATGGCTTAGCCTTCTGGATGACTTCTAAAGTTGTTTTGTTTTATGACATGGACTGCTTTCCTCTGAATTTCCATATGTATCACCATACATAGTAGCTCAGAGGATTTTTAAACATAAACAAATGAGAATTTCATGAACTTCCTCCTCATAGTACAAAGCTTTCCAATAGCTGAAACTTTTGTTACAGAAGTTTAACTTAATTTTTTATAAAGTGAGATAATATATGATTGAGAGCATTGCACTAAAACATTTATTTAATAGCTCAAGTGTCTTCTGATTCATCTCTGATTCAGCAGAGATAAACTGCCCATTTTGTTTTGTGTCATAACCTGGATAAGCAATGCCATTAAATGAAGAAAACAATAATGAGCATTTTTAAAATGTGTTCCAATTTAGGATTTTTGAACATAGTTTGCCTCACAGGAATGTTGTGAGAGTTAATCAGTATCACTGCTACAGAAACTACTTGCTAGAGCTACTCTAGAGCTACTTGTTATTTATATCTTTAAGGCTGGGAAAAGAGAGAGAACCTTCACTGAATCACATTTCCTGTAGCTTGCTAATATGAAATTCTTTCAATCATCTGCAAGCTCCACATCTCAGAAAAAAAAAAAAAAAAAAAAAAAAAAAAAAAAAAAAAGTTAAAACTTGAAATATAAGCACATAATTAAAAAGCTGCTATATTTCATATATTGCCTGAAATATACAGTACAAAGTCCTTGCCCTGTGGATCAAAGAATCATAGAATCATTCAGGTTGGAAAAGACCTCTTTAAATCATCTAGTCCAGCCTTTGACATAGTACTGACAAGTCCACTAATAAACCATGCTACTAAGTTCTACATCTACATGTTTCTTGAAGACCTCCAGGGATGGTGACTCAACCACTTCCCTGGGCAGCCTGTTCCAATGCCACACAACCCTTTCAGTAAAGAAATTTCTTCTAATTTTCAACCTACACCTCCCCTGGAGCAATTTGAGGCTTGTTTTCCCCTTGTGTCATCACTTGGTGCTTGGGAGAATATGGAAGAGTATGAGTCTTCAAACTCATTCTTCTCGTTTTATAATCACCATGGTATGCACATAGAAAGCATTTTGTGCCCACAGTACCTCTCTCTTCTTGGTTGAGACAATGAGCTCAAGAAAGGACTGATCTTCAGCCCAGGAGTCAATCTCTGTGAGATCATATAACACAGTGGTCAAGGGTCCAAAGGACCAGAGATTGTGCTTCCGCTTTTGCATGAGGTATTGAAACATCTGGGGAGATAAGAAGTGGGGTGAAGATATCAGAAGATTTCCAGTAAGTATTTGTTCTTATTGCATATACACTGAAGTGTGTAAAAGCTATATATTACAAAATATTTTCCTTGAACTTTGTTATTGTGGTTCTCACAGCTCTCTGAGACAATTATACCTTCCAGCAGGTTAGGAAAGGGAAGAACTTCAGTCTCCCATTTGATTATCAGCTCATGTTCAAACTGCTGAAGTTATTTGACACATTAATGTCTCCAAAGTATAGATTTCATGTGTTGATTAGGAAAAAAAAATAAATCCTTTTATACTTTTCTACAGGTTGTCAGGAAAGAGGTATGGAAAGGGATACTGTCTTTTGTGGATCTACAGAAGCAACACTGACCATCTTCATCTTTTTGTTAAAGGGAAAGATGAGAGTTTATATTTAATATTGAGATCTTATCTCCAAATAAGTGTCTGTAGATATCTGGAGAACTTCTCTTTGCATTACATTTAGGGTAACAAAATATTGACAACAAAAACAACTTCAGTCAGACTTTTAAAATATGGCTGGAGGTGGATATTTCTGTTAATAGTTATTTAACTGAAATGCTTCAAAACTTAGATCAAAAGATCTATTATATAACCATTAGTTTATTTCATTAGGATGAAGAAATTTCTTATACAGGTTATCTGGTCTTACATAAGATTTCCAGGGGAAATAAATAAATAAATAAATAAATAAATGAAAGGACTTGTTTTGTATCTTCTACCCACTAACAGTATGCAGAAACTCCTGTACTCTGTGTAATATTATTTTAAGTTCTCCGTTTCTGAATAAAATCTTTATAATAGAAGCAACTGCATCATACAAACTCACCACAGTGTTGCCCTCAACTCCAGCCAGTTTGAATGGAGTAAGCCCCTCATTGTTAGGAATCAATTCAAGTGATCCTGGTCCTTCTTTGTTCCTGTCATAGGAAAGTATCAGGCTGTACATGTGGCAGGCAAATGTCTTATTAGGCTGGAGAACCAAGATGTGAAGAACAGTGTTACCTGTGAAGGAAGCAGAACAGATAAAATACATTAAATAGCCCAAACCTGTGAAAAGACTGGCAATAGACTGATGCTATTAACAATGGCTTTCATTTTCCTCACAACCCTCATCCCAAATCTGTTTGTAATGAGAGAAAAATATGTGTGTACATAGATGATAGGATCTGATTTAAAGTGTCCAGATCCACTGTATGTAATTCACTAGGCACATACCCAGGTAATCCTGAGCTCTAATGTCGGCTCCATTTTCAATGAGCAACTGCACAATCTCCTCATTTCCCACACAGGCAGCAAAAGACAAAACATGTTCTCCTGCAAAGAAAGGAATAGGGGGGATCAATATTAAGACCCTAGCAGGCAACTGAAGTTGGAGCATTCTGAGGAAAATCTATTCATGTCACAAAGCCAGAGGGTATAAAAGCAATCTGTAGTTCCTGCATCACTCCTCATCCTACTCAGAAAGCACCTGTCTCACACAACATTGAAAGGGGAGAGTATTCTTTTCAGAAGAGTATGTCCATAAAAAGGATGACAAGTGTGTTACAGTAGATGCTGCTACAAAGAAATTACATTATATTTTTAAGTGATATATAATTTTTGTATACATGCAAATATGTAAAATGTATATGATTTAGGTACTTGTATTTAAGTAGTATTTACATACTTAGATGGAGCTTTACTATCAGCTAAAAAGTGCATGAATGATGACCCCTGAAGACAGAAGCCTCCACCTATGCAGTTTAGATGTGGAGCAAGGCAAGTCTCTCCCATATTCCCTCATCACTCTGTTGGTTGCCTCCCACAGCAACAAGACAAGAAGATAAGGATATACCAAAATAGAGAAGGTTCTGGGAGCTGCGTCTGAAGAAGTGCCCAGTGGCCTGGGCTGTGCAGATATTGGCCCCTCTCTTGAGTAAAGCTTTCACCAAAGTGATGTTCTGGTTCACTGCTGCAATGTGGAGAGCTGTCTGCCCTGTAAAACACAGAAATAAAACCTTGCCTTCTAAGAAAGCAGCATTTAACACATAGTAAATCCGAGTTTATTTGGATTGCATCCATAAGGGGAATATGATTTTGCTTTGAAGTTAGCCCTGTTGAAGTTAGTCCTGCAGACTGGAGACATCCAGTAGTCTTGTTCTACTTAAATCTTTTTTATGAATTAATGAAAAATGATTTTATAAACTGCCAAAAATATGCAGGATGCAGTCAGTAACAGCAACCACATTTGTTTTTAATCCCCATTATTTGTCAGTGAAATAACTGTTTTTTGTCATTTCAGAGTTCTTTTCTCACCATATGAAGGACATTGAGTTGCTGGAGTATGTCCGAGGATGGGCAATGAAACTCTTGAGAGAAGAAGTCTTATGAGTAGTGGGTGAGGGAGCTGGGACTGTTTAGCTTGGAGGAAAGAAGGCTCAGGGGAGACCTTATTGTAGCTTAAGGCAGGCTGCAGTGAGGTGGGGATCAGGCTCTTCTTCTAAACACTAAGTGTTAAGACAAGGGGAAATGGCCTCAACCTTTCCTTAAACACCCCCAGGGACGGTGACTCTACCAGCTCCTTGGGCAACCTGTTCCAATGCCTAACCACTCTTTCTGAGAAGAAATTTCTCTTAATTTCCAACCTGAAATTTCCAACTTGACTAGATGTGTCTATAGCAGAAAGCAAAACTCTACATATTTTTGCCATCCCATTGTAGCCAACAGGCCCACCTGTATTTAAGGGTTTGTGAGTTGTGCATTTGCATGCTAGTTTTAATATAGTCCCACCTTCCACAAAGTGTCAGGAATCATTTGTATATTGGTTTTGCAATGTAACACTTCAGTAATATATTGAACAAAGCATGGTATAAGCCAGTTTCCGAAATGGAAACAGCTAATACTTCCTCCCTCCCCATGCAGGGAACCTTTTCCCATTCTCATTCCTTGAGATACTACCTTCATAGAGCTCTGATGTCATCTTCTCATTGACAAGCTCTGGAGCTGCTTCCATTAGAGCCACTGCAGCCTCCACGCTATTATACAAGGCAGCTACATGAAGGGCAGTCTCCCCTGTTGCACCTAGAAACAGTAAGGGAAGCACATGAGTCATATAGACATTTAGACATAAGCTAGATGGGACAAAATAAGATATGGAAATATTGGGGTGGAGAGTTACGGGAATGCTAAGTTCTCCTTTGAGTACTGCCAGGTGCCACCTCATCATACATGGTAATGGCCACATAAGTGCAAGCAGCAGCAGACTCACACATCAAGTAAAATGTAAAAAAAGGCCTGTTCAAGCTGTAAAACTCTGAACTTCACCAACCATTTAGGATTTGATGACAGGAGTTAGAGAACTCACTTTATTGCAAGGCTGCTGACATACATTTAAAGCCAATTGATTCTGCCAATGCAAATATTGTAACAAACTAACTTACTACTATGCTCATTGTAGCAGTCTCTTGCTTTGCCCAGAAAACAATTTAGAGCAAATAATTGCATTACCTCTCTGGTAGATATCACATGTTCCATCAATGAGAAGTTTCCTAATGGCTGGGATGTTGTTCTCCTTGGCAGCCTGGAGGAGCGGGGACTCACAGATCCTGCAGTCAAGTAAAAGTGGCTGCTAAGGAACACAGAGAAACACATGGTGCCTGTCTACAGAACATTTCTTGAGAGAGTATGAACTTTCAAAAATTTCCCTAAAAGACAAGTAATGCACCATTTGAGGTATTTTTGAATTTAAAAAAAAAAAAAAAAAAAAAAAAAGGAACCAACAAAAGCAAACAAATGCAGGGGTAAAACAAGCAAGCAAGCAGGCAGGTAGTTAGTTCATTATCTCCTATCTTACTGATGCTCAACCATACGGTGGCAGCAGAGGGAAAGCTAGGAGAAATGCGTAACTAAGTCTGAAATGTTTCTGGTTTATATAGCCCACATTTTGAGGCCCAGAAGATACGGAATGACAGGTCATATGATACTCTTCCTGCCAGTAAGCTAGTTATATCAAGACCCAGAAGAAAAACAAGTAGGTAAATAAATAAATAAAAGTTTTGAAAATAATAATGTTTTAAATGATTTTAAAAAAATCTGCATCTGAACTTCTCCCATAATTAATAGAAAAGAAGAAGTACAAATAAGCATTCCCTGTGTGTCTTAATAAGGTTTCCTACGGGACAATTCATGGAAGAAGATCTGAAATAGTTACTCATCAAACAAAGTTATGAGGAAAATTGAAAAGCTTAGTTATACTATTTTTTCTCTGATGTTGAGAAAATCAAGGAAATTAACAGGAACTAAAATGTATGCCAATGCTAGAAAAGAGCATGTAATCAGACATGTTCCAGACCAAACTATTCATTTATAGTTGAAGAATGCCTTTGGCACTTCCACCAGACTGGATTATTTTAGTAGTTCCTTTGGTGTTGATTAAGAATTTACAAGTACAGTCACCAAAATTCAAGTAGGTCTGTTGATGCAAACAGCAGATTGAGGGAGGTGCTTCTCCTCCTCCTCTATTCAGTATTGGTGAGGCAACACCTAGAGTACTGTGTCAAGTTTTGCACTCCTCAGTATGAAAGACATATGCAGCTCCTAGAGAGAGTTCAGCAAAGGACAATGAACATGATTAAGGGAATGAAGTATCTCTCATATGAGGAAAGGCTGAGAGAGCTAGGACTGTTTAGCCTAGAAGAGAAGGCTCAGGAGAAATCTCAAAGTGCATGAATATCTGAAGCTAGGATATAAAGAGGATGGGAGCCAGGCTCTTTTCAGTGCAGCCTGGTGACAGGACAAGAGGCCATAGACACAAACTGAAACACAGGAGGTTCTGTCTGAACTTCAGGAAAACAGTTCTTTACTGTGAGGGCAACTGAGTACAGGCACAGGTGGCCCAGATGGCCCAGACAGGCTGTAGAATCTCCATTTTGGGGGGTAATCAAAAGCTATCTGGATATGGTCCTGGTCAACCTGCTACAAGTGATCCTGCCTGAGCAAGGGGATTGGAACTAGGTGACCTCCAGAGGTCCTTTCCAACCTCAACCATTCTGTAATATTCTAGAAATCACAGCAGTAGACAATCAACTCTTTTAATTTAGTGTAGCCCTTGCAATATTCAATGCTTCTTCAGCTTCTGTTCTGACATGATGTCTGTAAGCTACCTGCCCTCAACTACTAGTGTAAAAATGGCAAAACAGGAATCTTTAAACTTGAAAACCACATCTCCAAATCATAAATACATTTTAAATACGTAAATACGTTATGTGTTTTTGTTGTCGTTGTTGTTTTTAAATATGTCCAGTGCATCAGGTTTGAATGCCTTGGACAGGCATTCTTTCAGTCTACTTAATTTGTCTAAAACTTAGGTGATCAACCTGAGCTGGTCATCTGGGTACTCAGTACAATCAGTGGATAGAAGTGTACCTATAATGCACTGTAGTTAGTGAGACTGACTATGTAGTCTATAGTGGCTTAGACAAGTAAGTTAGGCAAGATAAACCTCATGCATGACGTGATTCTAGATGTACTGAATTCTGCTTCTTCATAGATAAAATACAGCTGTTGCAGAGCTTTACACTTGCTTGGGAAACTGAACAAACTCAGTCCTCTGCCATATATGCCACTCATTTTTACACTTCCTTTTACGTATTACCACCTGTGTTGCCCTGTTTGCCCATGCTACCCTTGGTAGCAGGCTGAGAAGGGCCAGCGGCCTCAGATTTTGTGGCAATGTCTAATTAGCAAATGAAGTACAAAAAAAATCTGTAAAACAAGCAAAAGAGTAAAAGAATAATCACGGTGAATGATTGGTGAATAATTCAGCATAACTTATCTGCAAACTCCAGCTGAAGGAGCTGTTAAGTCTCTTCTAAGACACATATGAATGGAGCAACTGGCTTTCATCCCCAGGCCTCACAGATCCTGAATGGGGTTATTGCACTCATTAACACAGACCATACTTATGCTTTTAAATTACAAAGAATAAACCGGTTCTATAGGTGATGAGGAACACCCTTCAAACCTGCCACTTAGGATTTTAATGTGCCCTGTTATCCCAAAGTATAAGGACAAAAAGCAGGAAAGTCTAACCTTGAGATGCTTGAAGAAAGACCCTTGGCACAATATTGAGTGTACTTGAGTACAACTTATATTGCTGATGTCTTGGTTTTGGTTTCTTCTGGGGAGGATGGAGGAGTTAACATTGTGACAGAGCTGGGTCACAGACCTGCTTCAGTTTCAGGAAAAAAAGAAGCAGCATCCAGTTTCCCAGAGGAGTTAGGAAAACCCTGAACCAAAAGAGACCAAATGTTTTCTAGATAATAAATAAAAGAGGTATTTGCAGGGGGAAAAATTAAAATGGTATGGAAAACTTGAACAACGGGTTCCATCTCTTCCTATAAGTTAGCCAAAATATCATGCAAAATATTTCATAAATAAAAACTTATTTACAGTTTTCTTATTTACTGCCTTCCGAGAAGAATGGAAAAATTGTTTTTAATTAAATTGTTGCTGTACTAGTTACTTGCCATGTGTGCTTAGTCATTGACCAAATAAGCTTTGACTGTTTTCAAAATGATGAGTTGCAACTAAAAATTACACACACGCACACACACACACACACACACAAGAACAAATGAACTAATAATTTGGGGTTATTATCTCTGCTATCCTACAATATATTCAGATTAATCTTTTCATTACAGAATCACAGAATCACAGAATTTCTAGGTTGGAAGAGACCTCAAGATCATCAAGTCCAACCTCTGACCTAACGCTAGCAGTCCCCACTAAACCATATCCCTAGGCTCTACATCTAAACGTCTTTTGAAGACTTCCAGGGACGGTGACTCCACCACTTCCCTGGCCAGCCTGTTCCAATGCCTCACAACCCTTTCAGTGAAGAAGTTCTTCCTAACATCTAACCTAAAACTCCCCTGGCTCAACTTAAGCCCATTCCGCCTCGTCCTGTCACCAGGCACGTGGGAGAACAGACCAACCCCCACCTCACTACAGCCTCCTTTAAGGTACCTGTAGAGAGCGATAAGGTCGCCCCTGAGCCTCCTCTTCTCCAGGCCGAATAAGCCCAGCTCCCTCAGCCGCTCCTTGTAGGACTTGTTCTCCAGGCCCCTCGCCAGCTTGGTTGCCCTTCTCTGGACCCGCTCAAGCACCTCGATGTCCTTCTTGTAGCGAGGGGTCCAAAACTGAACACAGTACTTGAGGTGTGGCCTCACCAGAGCTGAGTACAGGGGGACGATCACCTCCCTAGCCCTGCTGGTCACGCTGTTTCTTATGCAAGCCAGGATGCTGTTGGCCTTCTTGGCCACCTGAGCACACTGCTGGCTCATATTCAGCCGACTATCCACCATCACTCCCAGGTCCTTCTCTGCCTGGCAGCTCTCCAACCACTCATCTCCCAGCCTGTAGCTCTGCTTGGGGTTATTGAACCCCAGGTGAAGGACCCGGCACTTGGCCTTGTTGAACTTCATGCAGTTGACCTCAGCCCATCGGTCCAGCCTATCCAGATCCTCCTGCAGATCCTTCCTACCCTCAAGCAGATCGACACACGCGCATAGCTTGGTGTCATCTGCAAACTTACTGAGGGTGCACTCGATGCCCTCGTCCAGATCATCGATGAAGATATTAAAGAGGACCGGCCCCAGCACTGAGCCCTGGGGGACGCCACTAGTGACTGGCCTCCAACTGGACTTGGCTCCATTCACCACGACTCTTTGGGCCCAGCTATCCAGCCAGTTTCTAACCCAACGAAGCGTGCGCCAGTCCAAGCCTAGGGCAGCCAGTTTCTTGAGGAGAATGCTGTGGGAGACGGTGTCAAAAGCCTTGCTGAAGTCAAGGTAGACCACATCCACAGCCCTTCCCTCATCCACCCAGCGCGTCACTTTGTCATAGAAGACAAAGAGCTGACATAGAAGACAAAGAGCATTCATAAGAGCTGTCCAGGATAGATTCGTTTGATATTTTTCTTTTTGTTTCTTTTAAATGAAAAAAAAATAAGTAGCTGAAGTTCAAGAGTTAAAGATTTAAGGGAATGAAAGACCCCCAAATCCAAAAGAAACAGGCTATGTCTCATGAGTTTTAAGTATGAAATAGCAAGAGAATGCTCTCTCCAAATGGGTTAAGTCCAGCTTTAGATCTGTGTTCAGATATAAGTTTTGTGCTTTTATCTTGCCCTGGTGATGTTTCCTTTCTCACTTTTTTGTGCACCCCCTAAGAGGGTTAGAGAGAGTGCTGATGTTGTGCCAGCACTGCTCAGCAACAGACACAACACTGGTGTGATAACACTGCCGTTCTAGCTATAAGTGCAGAGCACAGAACTGTATGGGCTGCTGCAGGGAAAGTTAACATCCCAGCCAGACCCAGTACAGTAGTTGAATTGCACTTTTCTTTGTTCACTGAACACGTGGTATATTTGAGCAGGAAGAAACCAAATGAGATTGAATAAGAGCAAGTGTAGAATCCTGCACCTGGGAAGGAACAACCCGAAGTATCAGTACAGGCTGGGGGATGACCTGCTGAAAAGGAGCTCTGCAGAGAAGGACCTGGGGGTCCTGGTGGACGACAGCTTGACCACGAGTCAGCGCTGTGCCCTCATGGCCAAGAGGGCTAATGGGATCCTGGCGTGCATTAAAAGGAGCGTGGCCAGCAGGTCAAGGGAGGTGATCCTCCCCCTCTACTCTGCCCTGATCAGGTCTCACCTGGAGTACTGTGTCCAATTCTGGGCTCCCCAGTACAAGAAAGACAGAGATCTCCTGGAAAGAGTCCAGCAGAGGGCCACAAAGATGATACCTGGATGCCTGGAGCATCTCCCCTATGAGGAAAGGCTGAGAGACCTGGGTCTGTTCAGCCTGGAGAAAAGAAGACTGAGGGAGGATCTTATCAATGTTTTTAAATACCTGAGGTGTGGGAGACAGAGGGATTTGGCCAAACTCTTTTCAGTGGTCTGTGGGGACAGGGCAAAGGGCAATGGCCACAAGATGGAGCACAGGATGTTCTGCACCAACATGCAAAAGAACTTCTTCACGGTAAGGGTGATGGACCACTGGAACAGGATGCCCAAGGAGGTTGTGGAGTCTCCTCTGGAGATATTCAAGGCCTGTCTGAACACCTACCTGGCCAGCCTGCTCTAAAGAACCTGCTTTGGCAGAGGGGTTGGACCCAATGATCTCTTGACATCCCTTCCAACCCCTACAATTCTGTGATTCTGTGATCTTGTTTCTGCTATCTCAAAGTACAGATTTTTAATTTATTCTTAATCACCTAGCATGGCTCAGGTGATGTAATGTGTGAAGTGGAATAAGTCTAACTTCAGCCCTCTTTTTCCTACCAGCCACATTATGTTCTTTTACCACAGTATAATAACAACCTACAGCGGACTACATACTAGGACACACACGTGAAAAAAAAAAAAAAAATAAAATAATAATAAAAAAAAAGGTGGGACAACTACATTGGTCAAACCATAAACCCATAAACTTGAAGAAATATTCAATGCTTTCTCCTTGTGATGCCACCAATTTCTTCCTTGCATTCTGGTATTACTTAGCTGTAGTTTATGGACATGTAGTTTACAGAGCAAATACAATATGCGTTTTGCTTTAGTTGATTACACTGACATTAGAATACATTATGAATATAACTCTATTGTAAGCCACAAGATAGCCCACATCAGAGAGAGAGAGAGAGGCCTATGGCATAAGATGTTTTATCAGAACTTGTGCTTATTAGGATAATTTAATAACAAAGTCATAGAAAAACAAGCAACATAAATTCTGTGGCTTATGGATATATATTTCTTGCTTTAGATTATTCTTTTAAATGCAATACTATAGACTCTTGAAGCAGAAATAATTCTTTGATATGCAGTTTTTTCTGAATTTAATCCACCTGAAATATTTGAATTCAGCACAGCTTTACAGCAGAAGGAGACTGAAACACTGAGACAAAAGCAAAACAAAAAGAAGTATCAGAAATCCACAGATAAATAGGAATCATATGAATAACTGTGAACTAATGGGTACAGGCTATAGGTAAAGTCAGAACAAATTCAATAAAATACAATAAAAGTAACATTTCCTATTACCAATAGCATCCTATTTTCTAAATCAGTAGAAACTAGGCTAGAAAAACAGTAGAAGTTAAGAAGAAATAGAATAGAAGAATTCTTAACTTCTAAAGAATAGAAGTTAAGAAATTCAGAATATAAAGAACCAAACTGAACAAACCATGGAGTCATTCTGACATATTTTTTTGGTGTCCTTCAAATTCTTGGCCTTGCTGCTCTGAGAAGTATTACTTATTTAGCTTACTCATGCATTAGTTGCGTTAGCTGCTAATTATATGACGAGAACATGACATCCAGGATCAGGCAAATAGGGACAAAATAAAGTAACACTTTGAGCAAATGTTATAAATTTCAATGTCACTAAAGCAAACTCATCACCTCTGCCAGTATTTTGGCTGAGGAAGACTGTTTTCCTGGAGAACTTAACTTTCAGAGGCAGGAAGTGGGAAGAAGGTGGGGTTTTCCATAGTATAAACAACACTACAATTAATTTGTTGATGCTTTACTGGGTAGGCATTTATCCCTCAAATGACCTCAGAGAGGAGGAAAGATTGGGCAAGAGACAATGTGGGAGGACGCAAACACAATACCTTTCTCAAAAAACTCTCCAAAGCCCATGTAAACAACTAGTTAAATTAGAAGCCTGCTAAGAGGTTGACACCTAATAAACAATGTACTCAGCTTTCAGAAATCTAGGGGAAAATTGTCAAAACTCCCTACTTGTAGGGATCTCCAACTGGGGTCAGAGAATTGGAGATCACAGGCCAAATAGCAAGCTGGTGATGAACCCAGGATTGTTGGTAAATGTCATAGCACACTGCCTGTGATGCCTCAAAAGTCCATGACATATGTTTATACCATATGCTTCTATTATCATTTAGTTTTCAGACCTCTAATTGGAGAAGTATTTTACTCTCATTTAAAACATACTATCATAACTGTCAACTCGTTTTTAATAAGTTTAATGAATTACAGCAATGTGCTGAGCATATAAATGTTGACAAATAGATGATGCCGATTTAAAAAAAAAAAAAAAAAAAAAAAAACACAAAAAAATACAAATGAACCTAGAACCTTCAAACATTTGAATATATTGAACTGCTTAAAAAAACAGTTCTGCAGTTCTGCATATTTGGCCAATTTTATTCCTGATCCATTATGAACAGCATGAATTTTACATATTACAACTCTAGTTTCTGTGTTAAAGCAGCAGGAAATAAATAAATAAATAAATAAATAAATAAATAAATAACTTGGTCTCTTAACAGAGTTTTTGACAGTACATGCTTAGATTCTATAAAGTACCATTATGCCACCAGACAGATTTCAAAGATGATTCAGAGGCATATTTAGACACATATTTAGAGAGAAGATAATTCAGCACATCTAAGTGAATCTGCTGTTCTAAATCATTCCTTTAATCAACTATGGAATCAAGGGACACTAAGCTCTTACTTTATCCATTTACTTTAGATATGTAACACCAAGTAGTGCTGATGTTGCCTTATACACTACAATAGTAGCTGTCTGGAAGCACACACAGGTTCCTCTTACTGAGCCAAGCTGTAGCTGTCTTGAGACACTTGGTGAGTGTTGGTGTTGAGACAGTGGAACAGGTTGTTCAGAAAAGTAGTGGATGCCTGATCCCTGGAAGTGGTCAAAGTCTGGTTGGATAGGGGTTTGAGCAACCTAATCTAGTAGAAGATGTCTCTGCCCATGGAAGGTGGGATGGAGCTAACTGATCTTTAAAAGTCTTTTCCAACCCTAAGTATTCTATGATTACTATAAGTCAATTTTCTTAATAGATAGTGAGATGCTCAGGAAGCTGTGAGTTGTTTTTCAATATAGGTAAGGCCAAAATCAGGAACACCCAAAAATCCATTGTGAAACAAAGGGAAGATAGAATGTAGGTCATCTGCTGACTGAGAGAGTCATGTAAAATAGTTTTAAATGAGATTAAAGATTTCACAAACACTTTCTGATGGCAACATGTATCCTTCTGGATTAATGGCTTCCTAAGTACTTCTTTTAGAGTGCATCCTGCTAATTGCATTTAAGAGGAATACAAGAACTCCATAAATCTTATCTCTACTGTAAAAATAGGAATTTAGATTCATAGGGTTATCGTTTGAAAAATTAAAGAATTATACTAAATATGTGAACTCTTTGGAAAACCCGCAATCTGAAACTGCCTTTTTCAAAACTGGGCTCACTTGAGGTGTAATGAAGCATTTATTTCTCCTCCTTTCTTCCCTTCTCAGATTCTACTGCTTAAGTCATTCCCATTATGGAGATTTCCTATTGTTTGCTACAGTTTAAGATTGACATCTGCTAGCTTCATGCGTTATCCCTACACCTATGTCAGCTACAGAGATTCTAAAGCAGTTCTTTGTAACTTGGCTATAAATTCATCTGCAGGATATTATTTCAACTTCCCCTGTCATGTTCAGATTGTCCACGCTAAACACTTCATTATGGCATGGCCAAAGAAAATTCATCTTCACACTCCCTTCTGCTGCATGTTTTTGTGAATATATGCACGTCATTACAAGAGCAGTGGATTGCCAGAAAGAGGATCAATCTAACTGGATGCTAAAGACTGAGATATAAAGTAACAGTACAAAGTGAACAAGAGACAGATGATAGGGGCTTGGATAAGCAATACAGAAGCAGGGACAGCAAATTTTAAACTCTTGTGCATCTATGTTGAAGCCCTTTCAGCTGTCAGTAAAATAAAAAGAAATAAATGAAATGGGTTACTAACTAGTAATGTCACTAGGAAAAAAAAAAAAAAAAAAAAAAAAAAAAAAAAAAAAAAAAAAGATATTTAAGCTGTCTTCTTCACTGAGTAGCAATCTTGTTCAGTCAGTTCCAGCAAGGCTATCTCCTATCTTTCTTTTTTCTTTTTTTTTTTTTTTTAAATCTGTGTCTGTGAGCACCCCAAAAATACTCTCTTGCTAGAATTGGATTAATAGTTCATCAGAGGTTACTTTTTATTATCACTAAGTTATTTATTTTAAAAGCAAAACAAAACAAAAAAAAAGTTATCTGAAACACAACCTCTCCCTGCATCAGAACTTCCAACCTTCTTCAGGAATGTTTTTCTTTTATTTCAGTTTTGTTCCTCACCCTGTGTCTAACTGCTTTTCTCTATCTATTTTTTAATTTGTTCTTTTTATAGGTAAATAACTTCCAAAAATCAATGAGTCTAAGCCATATCTTAGGCACTCATGCCAAATGCGCACTTGTTTGTATATTGAGAGTTCTGGAGGACCTTTACACCAACGCAATTGAAGTGTTTTGTTTTCCATTATTAGACTCAAAAATTCCATCAGGATGAAGGTGTAATAGTATAAGAAAAAAAAAAAATTCATGCCTTTGACTTAATTTTACATGTAGAAGCAAAATTTTTTCAACAGACTGCTCTTTGCATCTTGACTACTCAGAACTGTTACTGAACAGTATTACAGGTAGAACTGGAATCTTCTTTTCACTGTGAAGACATCTTTTGAAGCAAAGGAACCAATTAATATTGACAGGCATTGTGGATTTTAAGACAGGAGAGTTGTATGTTAATTTGTGCGCTGAAAACTCAGTAATGTTGTTTAGACTAAAGAAAAAAGAAAAGAAAAAACATCTCTTATGCACAACCCACCTGGCAAAGATTTGTCTAGAAGATGAAGGCTTTCTGTGTCTCCATACAACTCTTAAGCAAACCAATTCAACAGCATTAAACTGACCTAACTTTTATTTGTGCCATGTTTGTTTTCACAGGAGTCAAAGCACTTTACTAAAGCACCTGTGAGACTGAACAACCACAAAAAGATTTGGCAACTAAAGGGATTATAAAGCTTTCATTTCAGCATGGTTGGAGTGACTTCTGCCAGTTATGCAAAGCTAGCTCCTTGCAAGTTATGTGAATTGGTCCAAGCTCCTTTAATACATTGTTTCTCATAGCACAGATTTCTATAATTAACTGATGTGTAAAAGGGCTTTGATAATTCTGTTGAAATGTATCACACAAATTAAATGTTTTATTGTTATTAGAATAATTAAGTCTCACAGCATCCCAGGAAAGTCAGGTGATACCAGTAATCCCTGAGAAACAGCTGGGAAACACACATGAAATAGATGATATATCAATCCAAATTACAGAGGCAGGCAATAGCAGAAAGAAAAATAAAACTTAATAGTATGGGTCCATGTATTCAATTGCTTTAATTTATCGCTTGATTATTTTTGATAAACAGTGTAATTCTTATACTGTGGAGTTTAAAAAATTACACGCTAGGAAGATTCTGTTCATATTTACTTAGAACATTTTACACTGAAAGCCAGATAAAAACAAACAAAACAAAAGCCATCCAACCAAAGACTCTTATAGTTTCTGGGAGATGTGTTAAGCTGTGACAGGCGCGTGACTCCTCTTCACCTTTATCAGGCCTGCATTTTCAAAAATTTTTCTCTCTTTATTCAATCCATGATTATGAACCATGTTGGTTCTTCATTGTTATTGTTGTTTTAATATTCATAATGTTCATATGCTCCAGGCTATTCAAATCCAATATTTTAATTCCAAATTCTAGAATACACATATGAGCTGTGACCTCCATCTTCAGGATGCCTCACTGAGCTACAAGCTTGTTAAGGAGATTCTTGAATTGGAGAAGACCAGTAGAGTAAGGCATAATAACCTCTAAAGTCCTCTCTATTAGAAGGAGTTTGTATCACATTTCCTGAACTTGGATGTCACTTTGGGAAATGTTATACAGTGCAGGATTAAGCCAAAAAAAAAATACCTCACTGTGGATAATGCTGAGATCAAATTCCAGTAAGATTCAATGAACTAATACACATGACGAAGGAGAATAAACAGCAACACCAGTGAAGGTGAGAACTACCAAAACAGTTAGCTTCCAGGTTTTATCAGTATTAGTTGTGAGACAGTAAAAAGCATTCTTCTTCTAGTGCAGAATCATGACACGCAGAATTATGAATTCAGAACACAGTAGAAAAGTAGTACCATATTTGCCACTGGCTTTCAGTATGATAAAAGTGGAATGTAATTGCTGCTTATTCCAGTGTGTATTCCTTGTGTTAGTGCCATTAACATTTAGGTGAATTCAAGCTGATGTCACAACACTGCAGTTCCCCAGAAGAAAATGACAAGATGAAGTAAAAACAGTCTTTGTTTACAGCAGTGTTTCCATATAAACACAGGTTTTCTATGAGTAGATCCATACATAAATCACTACAGGAAGTTTTCTTTTTGTGTCTTTCTACCTGTACATAATTAAGAATATGAAAGCAATAAAAGTGATTCTAGTCCTTTGCAAAATGCTCCTTTTTGCTTTCTCAAAATCTGAGTATCTCTGGGGACAAAAACATGGCTGCCTAGGATGAAACAGAAATATAGAAAGGAAAGAGTAAGACAAGGGGAAGAAATGGTCCTGTCCCTCCTAAGGAAAAAAAAAAAATAAAAAATCACATATTGGCACCATGTTACTTTTGGGAAACACATACACCTAAAATTGGAGGGAAAAAATGTGTTTCCATGCAAGCCTCATTTCATGGACAGTGAAATCATATGAAGTACACGTGTTTTTACATAGATTTTTAGAAAGAAACACATAAATGTTGTTTTGGGGACCACTGGGGTTTCACCATAATAATTGATAAGAAATTTATGATTTTTCTGTTTTTCGCTGTCAGAAGCAATGCACAAGATATTCATGGGCCTGCAGCATACAACTTATGAGAAAAGGTTGAGGGAGCTGGGCTCGTTAGGCAAAGAGAAGGTTGAATGGCAATCCAATATCAGCCTACGTGAATAGGAGTGACAAAGAGGAAGGGGCCAAACCCTTCTTGGTAATAGCTAATTGGTAAACCATTTGGTTTGGCTACAACATCAAATGATGATTTCAGAAGTTCAGACTGAACACTAGGAAGAAAAAACAAATAAACAAAAACCAAACAAATAAAGAAACAAACAAAGAAACCCTTTAGCAGACAGAATACTACAACACTTTAACAGATTCCTAAAAAATCTCTGTCCTGGAAGGCTTTCAAGACACACACAAAGCCAAAGTGGTGCGATTTAGTGTTGGCAATAAACCAGCTTTGAGTAGGTAGTTAGATTAGAAACCTCCAGAGGTCTCCCACATCTCTGTGATATAAAATTGTGAAGATAATGTTATAAATATAAAAATATTAATGTCTTTAGACTTTTATCTTGTATCTGTTCACTTGGAGATTACAGAGTCTGAGAATGTATTTTTCAGTTACTTATGATGTTATTCATAAATGTATACAAAGTTAAACACTTCAGAGTTCTATGGAGAAAATAATGTTCCCACCCTCCCTTCCATTTTAAGTGTATTTATGTCTCACTGCTTTGAAATAAAACATCACGGGCCTTTGTTATTTTGTCAGAAGTTAAATGATGATGTGGAATTTCTTTCCCTAAAGACAGATAGGTACAGTGTACTGGGTCTGGCTGGAATGTTAACTTTCCCGGCAGCAGCCCATTCAGTGCCGTACTCTGTACTTGTAGCTGGAACAGCAGTGTTATCACACCAGCGTTGTGTCTACTGCTGAGCTACTGGAAGCAATTTTTGTTGTTTGAATACTGCAGACTTTGTGCATGCAGAAATAACAAGGAACAACAAAAAACAGATACAGCTGGATTTCTGTGAATGCTCCTGCATCCCTGCCTGTGGAGGGAGCAACCTTACACAACAGTAACAAACAGCCTTGATCCAGTATTTACATGTGAAAACACAAGCAATCTTCTTGATAACCATACAGTCTAAGAGAATTCTCTCTGTGAGATGTAGGTAATGACACCTGGTTGAAGGAATGAGAAATAGCAGTCAAACTGAGGAACTGAATGACCATCAGATTGTGGAACAATATTGCACCCATTCTATCAAACAGTAAGGGCAACCTTCAGAGAGACAGAAAGCAGAATCCCTGCAAAAAGCCATAATTTCAAACAAAGCTGACTGAAGTATAAATGCCACACACACTCTCAGTTAAAGCAAAACAAAACAAAAAACACTGCATGTGAGCTTTACCAGTGAAGAAGGAAAGTAAAAAACACATGTTATTAATTTGTGGGTGAAGCCCTGCACTCAGGGTAATTCAATGGAGATCTAGTAAATCCACTTGTGAAAGCAGATAAGATTGGAACTCCAGAAACATTCCACTTTGAAAGAAGAAGTCTGATAAAGAACAGTGCTCCAAGGTTTTTTAAAGCTTATTTACTGGCAGAAATGCCTAAGGGAAGAGAGTAAGAATGAGCTACAGGGAGAGAGCAGCAGAAGAAAGGGAAGGTGAGAATGCTACAATACACTGTACCTTTTCTGCTGGAGTAAGTAGATTTCATCCAGATGTTTATCCCAGGATTTTTTGCCTTGCAGCTTCTGACTTAGTCCATTCCAGATCCGGTAATAGAAGGGCTTGCTATCACCAAATAAAGGTACCCCCATTGGATGTCACTTTTTCTTTCTTGCCTAGTTGTCTGAAAGCCAGCAATCCTCACTATGAAAACAGTCAGGTGAGGCTTCCTACAGGGCACCACTTGTCTGCCTTTGATCTGTTACACAGAGGACACTGTCCTTCAACTGCATCGGCTCATCAAAGTACATGTAAAAACACAAAATAAAATCACTTCTCCCTAGCAGACCAGACCTCAAGCCTGATCAAGTATTTAGTTTCCAAAATAGCCCAACCCAAAGGTGTGTCTGATTTAGTAATAGCTCACCAGCAGCCTACACCTCACAAAGACCCTACACAGCACTGAGGAAATCAGTATAGCATTGAAGTCCCATGCTTCTACTATTATTTTTTTTCCAAAGGCAAGAATTCAGAAGTAATCACTCTCCTTATGTACCTCTGAATTCCTCTGGAAAGCAATCTCAAAATAAACAGCTAAACGTGTAAGGCAAAACACCTTTTAGCCGAGTGAACATGTGGGAACCTGCCCTAAAAGATACTGTGTACTGGGAAGGCGGTATAGAGGAGGACACACCTCTCATCCCAGCTGTCTGCAAATCCCATTAAAGACATAGTCATTACAGACTCCACCTTCTCTGTGTCAAACAAAATCACATCACTTCACAAGTTGGAAGGACAGTTTATATAGATTAATGCATAAATGTTTCATATTTCATTTTCCTTTGATTTTCTACAATCTCTCATTGTTTCTCCATGCTATTATTCGAGGAGAAACAGTCATCTCTTCAGAACTCTTGGTTTATTTATTACCATGCCAGATTTTACATCTAAACTTTTGCAAGCTCATGATATATCTTGTTTGTAGAAACAGAAGTCACCACAATGAAAAAGAACAATGCTTCAATGCAAACTTGAGGAATTTCATCCAAAAATGTAAGATTCATTGAATTATCCAGTTTTAGGAGAATGTGTCAGGTTAAATTGTCATTATGGGAAAAATGAATTCCTTGCTATATCAAGAGGTCAAAGCACAATACCAGCCAGATGTTGTAAGCAAAATGTTTTTTGTTACTTTGTTTTTTAAACAATATCACTAATACATCCCTTCTAGCATTCTTGGCATTGGGGGGGGGAGGGAGCAAACTATAGGAGGGGGGTGTGGGCAGGGAGCAACTCCACTCAAAGTTGAGCAAGATATTTAGATACTGAATAACTAAGTTAAGTGCTGTGGTAAAACAAACACAATCTCTATTTTCCTGGGTTGTTCTCCCAAGCACAGAACATTTTCTATTGTCTCTCCTTGCAGGGTAAAAACCCTGGAAGACTGCTATGAGCAGGGCAGGCAAGCAGTCACACATTATTCCCTCTTGTGGCCAGCAGTACTGCTGTCACCTAGATAGCTTCTCTAAGATAAAAGATGTAAATAACGTTCATCTAGCCAGTAGAGAACACAGATCTCAACTAGTCATGAAGGTAACAGTTGCAGCAGTCAATGTAATTCAAACAATTGCAAACCAGTGTCTCTGGTGGACTCCCTAAGTTGTCATGATAGGGGAGAGGCAGAGCTCATTACAGCTCACATGCTTCAGGCTGTTGTAAATCTGACTCAACAGTTCTCTTTTACCCACCAATATGAATACAAAATCTTAATACCGCAAAATAGTGCTTTTTATAATTCATGATACAAGTCATTTCCAAAGTTAGGAGAATGCAGAGCTGGAAGATAGCTGAAATATGGAAGAATACTGGGCCTAAGACTTTCTAGTAGGTCATGGCCATACCTCTTAAGTACTGCTAAGCTGTAAATTTTTTTTTATTATTATTATTATTTAATAAATAAAAACTAGGGACCTGATAAGGTGTAGTATTTGAGGGGTGTATTACAAGTCTGTACATTTTTTGTGTATGTGGTTTCCCATACCACTGTATGGGTCTGTATAAGCCTATACAGTTTTTGTCTACATGGTTTCTCAAACCAAGAGCTAGGTTATAACTCTTGGTATTCCTTTCCATTGCTCCTGAGTCATACTGTGACTCTAATTCTCAAGGCCTCCCTTTAGCTCCTGACATCATTCTAGCTCTACATTGTTCTATAGGTGTTCCTTGCTTCAAGCTCCAACTGCAAAATGGGTCTTTATCCTGGATGTCTGTCATGCCTTTTCCTAGTGTCTTGACTTCTCTTGATTCTGACTTGAACTGTTCCTGTTTGATACTTCTGATTACTGGAATGTCCTGATTTCAGCTTAGCCCTACCAAAAGAATATGCGAGTTGATATGAAAATCTCATATATACACTTTCTCTGCTTTTCTATAGGCCATGAGTAGCAAGTAAGCATGAAAAAACGCAAACACACACAAATGCAAACACAATCTGAATAAATGTGTTTCTTACACCACAGTGTCTAAACACACAAAATTAGGAACAAAGTAGCAACAATGAAATAATGCTGGTTCTGTACAGTTCAGACACTCTGTGGTTCTAGGGGATATGTCAGAATTACATATGGCATGGTTAGCATGTATTATCTTTTCTAGAGCTATAGACTGTTTAAGTAAGCCAATACATGGAAATACTTTAACCACATCCAGGGAACTCCCATTTTCTAACATACTTACTACAAATACAAGAAAACAAGAACCTTGTTTTGACCACTGGGTATTGTCATGTTGCCACAAGCACTGCTTCATGCTTTTTTTGTTTTTAGATCATACTATATTTTCAACAATGACAGCATAAATCTGAATAGCCAAATACGAATGAACTGATTTCTGGTGACCATAGATCTAAAGTTAGCCTTTTCTATCAGCATGCCTGAAAAGACTACAGGAATAATTTCTACATAGTCTCCATTTTTTTCCTCTGTTCTGCACACCTCTTCAGTTCCTTGTTTGTTTAAGATATAAATCAAAGTGTCTATTACCTAGCCTATTATAAAAGTAATTTCAGCACTAATGTAGAGACTGGCATGATTTGCAGAGTACATGGCATGGATTCCTTTCCTTCAGAATGGCCTTGACCCTTATATTCCATGTTCTCACAAAACTCCTGTTAAACCTCCTGGAAATTTTGAGTGCTGAAGATATGTAGGATTTAATACAATGTGTTTGTCTGGTGATAAATCAGGATAGGTGTGTGTTCTTTTTTCTCTTTCTCTGGTTTTCACTTAGCGTTTCCTTAGAGTGGGAAAACTATAAGAGTTGTGTGGTATTTTAAAGTTACTACAAATATATATCTAATCCTAATCTTTCACAAAATCCACAAGAATGTGAACCATGACTATTAGGAAACAGAGATTATAAAAGGCATCATAAAAACAAAGAACACTGTTCATCCTAAGGGAATAACAATATTAGCTGCACATGGTAAAATCCTTCATTTATATCTTTTGGAAAGATTTTAAATGTTTCTGTTAAGCACAGAAATGCATGTAATTAATACATAGTATCAGGAAAACTTAAACAAAGTGACAGAAAAGAGAAAGGAAGAGAAAGGAAGAGAAGAGAAGAGAAGAGAAGAGAAGAGAAGAGAAGAGAAGAGAAGAGAAGAGAAGAGAAGAGAAGAGAAGAGAAGAGAAGAGAAGAGAAGAGAAGAGAAGAGAAAAAAGAAAAGAAAAGAAAAGAAAAGAAAAGAAAAGAAAAGAAAAGAAAAGAAAAGAAAAGAAAAGAAAAGAAAAGAAAAGAAAAGAAAAGAAAAGAAAAGAAAAGAAAAGAAAAGAAAAATCAACTTTTATATTGCTTATGATGACCTGAAATTTCCTTCCATATTTGCCACCCAAATCCATGTTAAGCATCTGATAAACAACTTAAGTAGCATGATTAGAGCACATTACAGACATTGAGAAGCCAAGTTGTCTTGACTGGTCTAGCCAACCCATGTTGTCTATAGATAAACTTTGTCCCAGACTTTCTGCTTGGACAAATTTCAGCACAAATATTTGTCTGGTTTGCTGTCTTAGGGACACCTTCAGAACCACAAGTGCAAGGTCATTTCAGATGCTCTTATTCTTCCAATGCACATTTCTTTCTGTCTTGTTCCATATATTCTTTCTGACTTATAAGTATGCATAAACCTTAAAAATAAAATGTTCTATTTTTTGTTCCAATTCACAAACATCTTTCACCTTACCTCTAACAAAAGTTTGTTCTAAAAAAAAAATTCCCACTTCAAAAATCACAAGAGAAAATTTATTGTTTCAACACTGGCAAAACAAAGTGCATGTATCTGCATAATAACATCTAGGCTACCTTCTTAAGACCAAGAGTGGAAGTGCAGCCTACAGCTATATTGTCTTTCAACATCCCTCTGTACATTTCTGCTTGTATTGTAATTCTTTGTCTGAAACAGTAGCACCTAAGAAAAGCTCTCAGATATGTGTTGCAAGGGAAAAGAATGACAGAAGCATAAATATATAAAAAAGCAATGAAAAGTAACAGTTCCTGTGTACAGCACAGAACCCAGGACACAAAGCCAAGAACTGGATTGGACTCCAACAATTGAGCTGGAGATCTGTGTACAGTCACAGGGCCACGATCTCATTGCTCACGGAGACATGGTGGGACAGCTCGCATGACTGGAATGCTGCCATGGAAGTCTATGTCCTCTTTAGGAAAGGCAAACTGGGGAAGCAAGGGGGAGGAGTTGCCCTTTATGTGAGAGAGCAATTACAGCATACCCAGCTCCACCTAGGGGAGGGTGAAGGATGAGTGGAAAGCTTGTGGGTGAGAATTAAAGGGTGGGCTGGCATGGGGGACACTGTTGTGGGGGTGTACTAAATCAGGATTGGTGCATCCCTGAGTAGGAAATCAGGGAAGTGGGGCGGGAGACCTGTATGGATAAGCAAGGAGCTCATCAACAAGATCAAAAGGGAGAGGAAGGTCTATGAAATGTGAAAAAAGGGCCTGTCCCCTTGGGAGGAGTATTGTCAGGGCCTGCAGGGATGTGACAAGGCTAAAACCCACATGGAGATGAAGCTAGCAAAGGAGATAAAGTATAATTAAAAGTTGTTTTGTTTTGTTTTGTTTTGTTTAAGTATGTAAACAGAAAAAGGAAGACTGAGGATAATGTGGGTCCCCTGCTGAATGAGGTGGGTATCCTGGTAATGGGGGACGCTGAGAAGGTTGAGATACTGAATGCCTTCTTTGCTTCAGTCTTTGCTTCAAAGACTACCCCCTCCCTCCCACTGGACTTCTGGACCCTGAAGGGAGGAGAAATAGTCTGGGAAATGGAGAGCCCCTTTGTTTGAGGAGGGCGTGGTTTGGGAGCTTCTGAGTGGTATCAACACACACAAATCCATGGGCCCCAAAGGGATGCATCCACGTGTGCAGAGGGAGCTAGCAGAGGTTATCGCCAAACCGCTCTCTATCTTCTTGAAAGGTCTTGGAGAACAGGAGAGATGCATGAAGACTGGAGTATAGCCAATGTCACTCCGGTCTTCAAGAAGGGCAAGAAGGAGGATCCAGGAAACTACAGGCCAGTCAGTCTCACCCCTGTCCCTGAAAAGGTGTTGGAACAGCTTGTTCTGGATGCCATCTCCAAGCAATTGGAAGAGAAGAAGGTTATGAGGAGTAGTCAGCATGGATTCACCAAGGGGAAGCCACGCTTGACCAATCTCGTTGCCTTCTATGATGGCATCACCAGCTGGGTAGATGGGAGAGAGCGGTGGATGTCATCTACCTTGACTTTAGCAAGGCTTTCGATACTGTCTCCCATGACATCCTACTAGCAAAGCTGAGAAAGTGTGGGATAGATGAGTGGACAGCAAGGTGGGTTGAGAACTGGCTGACTGGCTGAGTTCACTGGATGGTGATTGGTAGCACAGAGTCTGTCTGGAGACCTGTGACTAGCGGTGTTTCCCAGTGTTGGGTCTGGTCTTGTTCACAACTTCATCGATGACCTTGATGAGGGAATAGTGTCTGCCCTCAGCAAGTACACCGATGATACAAAGCTGGGAGGAGTGACCAAAATGGCAGAAGGCTGTGCTGCCATTCAGTGAGACCTGGACAGGCTGGAGAGCTGGGCAGGAGGAAACTAGATAAGGTTTAACAAAAGCAAGTGTAGAGTCTTGCACCTGAGAAGGAACAACCGCATGTATCAGTACAGGCTGGGGGATGACCTGCTGAAAAGGAGCTCTGCAGAGAAGGACCTGGGGGTCCTGGTGGATGACAGGTTGGCCATGAGCCAGCAGTGTGCCCTGCTGGCCAAAAAGGACAACGGGATTCTGGCGTGCATTAAAAGGAACATGGCCAGCAGGTCAAGAAATGCGATCCTCCTCCCCCTCTATTCTGCCCTGGTCAGGCCTCACCTGGAGTACTATGTCCAGTTTTGGGCTCCCCAGTACAAAAAAGACAGGGATCTCCTGGAAAGAGTCCAGCAGAGGGCCACAAAGATGATACAGGGCTTGGAACATCTCTCCTATGAGGAAAGGCTGAGAGACCTGGGTCTGTTCAGCCTGGAGAAAAGAAGACTGAGAGGGGATCTTATAAATGTTTATAAATACCTGAGGTGTGGGAGACAGAGGGTTTTGGCCAAACTCTTTTCAGTGGTCTGTGGGGACAGGACAAGGGGCAATGGCCATGAAATGGAGCACAGGAGCTGCACCAACATGCGAAAGAACTTCTTCACAGTGAGGGGCAGATAACACTGGAACAGGTGGTCCAGGGAGGCTGTGGAGTCTCCTTCTCTTGAGATACTTAAGACCCAACTGGATGCCTACCTGCTCTGGGGAACCTGCTTTGGCAGAGGGGTTGGACCCAATGATCTCTCGAGGTCACTTCCAACCGCTACAATTCTGTGATTCTGTGATCCTGCAACTCGTGAGGCCAGCAGTAAGTAGTAGTGCAGGTATTCCATGTATACCATGGATAATCTTCTATCTGAAAAGGCTGTAATAACAACTAGCCAGCAACTGCTTAGCGTATTACAGATATGTTAGGGAATCCTGATGGACTGTGATATTTCCAGTCATTCAAGTTACAGCATCTTACTTGAGTAGCAAAGCAAAACAAAGTTTTAGAGGAGTGTATGCAAATGTACAGTATTATGTACAGTTTCATATCACGCAACTGAATGTTGATCCATATCTATGTAAATCAAAGCTAAACAACAGAGGAAAATGACTATATATTGCAGGAGAAACATAGTAGTACTGTTATCTCCTTTCTTGAGAAACTCTTATCTTCACAAGATCTAAACTACTATGTAAATATGAATTACTTTACCATCATCAAATTGCAGATAAGTTAGAAATAGAAATAATTAACAATGCATTATAAACCATATCAGGGCATTGGTGTCCTTTAAGGATCTACTATATATCACACAACCAGCCTTCATGTATAATTCTGGTAATCTTTCTCCTGGCCTGAAAGACTGAAAAATCCTGGAGGCAAGCTTGCTTTTAATTCAACAGTAAGCTGAATTATCTTAATGAATAGTGTGTGTGTGTTGTGTGTAGATGTGTGGTTAGTAAGCCTGGTTAAGAAGAGACTTAAATTGCACTTCTTGACTTGGGGTAGTGGAAGAAAGGCCAACTACTTGTGGTGGAGAATGGCAGCAGAGGTACAAACTACTTTGAAGGATACATTCCAAAAGTCTTGGTGAGTTGGACAAAGTATCATCAATAGTTCTCTCTACTGTTATAGAAACTCCTGGTGCAGCCACAAAAATGGCACTAGATTCTGTAAGACTGACCACACCAACATTTACAGAACACTCCATAGTACTTGAGGGTTGGACTAGATAATCTTTAAAGGTCCTTTCCAACCCAAACTGTTCTATGATTCTGTGATTTCCAGAAAAAAAGACAAGAGAAAAAAGTAAGAACTGAAGACCTCTGGTGCAGCTATATTGGCAGTTATAGGAGAATTCTTGCTGAAATAGGGTCACCAAAGAAACTTGCTTCACAATCAAGCACACACACACTGCCCATGGACATAGGAGTCCCGTTTAACTTCTGTCTTGGGCCTTCAGTTCCTACCTGAGATAAAAGTAACCTTGAATGAGTGGGTAAGTAGGATTCCACCTCACTGGGGAAGCTCTGGTAAGTGGTCAGGAAGTTTTTCTAACTGTTGTGCTTTGAACAAGATAAAAAACTTTCTGTTGGAGAGTTGGGAAGCTTACTGTCAGTTTAGGTAAGAGAAAAATCCCCATGGCTCTTGTAGAGGGGGAGTGCCTCAGAGAGTCAGGCACTCAATAAAAGCAGAAGTATGTTCTTTAGGAAAATATGAAATTAGTGAATATGAAGCAGACAACCTAGTCCCACAAGTAGGAAACTGGGAGTGGGTTCTAACATTAAAAAAAAATAAATGTAGAAAAAGTAGGAAAGAACATGGAATCTGGCCTCAACTGTATACTAACAAAAATTGAAACAGTAGGATTTTAAAGTTATAAGATATGGAAATCAGGCCATGAAAGTATTCTCACCTGGATTTCCTCAAAGATTTTAAGACAGCTCAAAGGTGTTGCTAGGAATCTTTAAACCATTTATTAGCAGCCAGTAGGAGCCCATAACTGAGTGGGAGAAAGCATTATCTTAAAAGAAGACCTCACTAATTAGTTTTACCTTGTGGTCATGCATGCCACAGGAATACCTGTCTTTAATTCAGTAACCATGAAGTTCTCTGTGCAAACTTTGGAATTGGTAGACCCTGATTTTTTAATAGAAGATCTTGTTGTTCCTAAAGATACACAGGAGCTTCAAAGCATGTATCTGGGATGTATCCAAAGGAATGTTAACCCCAGCTCTGTGGCTAGCAACATTTTTGCAGTTTGGAAGAAATAAGAAACTTCTTAGGGCATGCAGAGATGTGGTCAGGAAGGCTAAAGCTCAGCTAGCACTGAAATTGATCAAAAACATCAAGAACAAAAGGGTTCTTCGTGTATGTGAGCAGTAAGCAGGAGAATGGGGAAGATATAGGCCCATTGATGAACAAGGCAGGGAAACTTGTTACTAATAATGTTGACAAGGCAGAAGTCTCACTACCTTCTTTACCTCTGTCTTTACCAGAGTAGCTGGATGCCAGACCACGATCTAGTGGCAATGACAACACATGTTTTGACCTACCAGTTGCAGAGGGAAGGCTGGTCAGAAGCCTTTTGCAAGGTCTTAACACACATAAATCTATTGGCCCAGATATCTCTGATGACTGGAGGAGGGCAAAGATCATACACATTTACAAGAAGGGCCCCCAAAAAAAGACCCAGAAAACTACAGGCACATTGGTCTTCAGTCAGTGGGAAAATAATGGAACAAGTCCTTCTAGAAAGTATTAAAAGCCAAATGAAGCAGGAGATTAGAAAAAGCCAACACAGATCTACCGAAGTCATATCGTACCTTACTAACCTGATCACCTTCTATGACAATACAGTATTTTCTATTGACACAGAGAGAGCAGCAGATAGCAAAACATTCAACACTGTTTCCCACAACCTTTTCCTGGAAAAATTGAAAAGGTACAGATTAGATAGGTGGTCTGTGAAATGGGTGGGAAATCAGCTGACAGGCTGCACTCAAAGGGTGGTGATCTGTGTTTTTTACTCAGGCTGGCAACCTTTCACAAGTGTGCTTCCCCAGGGATCATACCGGGCCCTATGATGTTTAACATCTTCATGAATGATCTAGATGATGAGATTGAAGACACTCTCAGCAAGTCTGCTGGTAATACCAAATGGTGAGGTGGTTACATCAGAAAGGAGAGCCATCTTACAGAGAGACCTATATAGGCTGGAGGAGGGAGCAATCAAAAACTGTAAGATGTTTAACAAAGACAAGTGCAAGGTCATGCACAGAGGAAGATGCAGCCATACAGCCCAATACATGTTAGGATCTGTGTGAATGGTGAGCAGACTTGCTGAAAGAGACCTGGAGGTCCTGGTGGACAGCAAGCTGAATGTGAGTCAGCAGTGCACCACTGCAGCAACGAGGCAGATCAGATCCTGGACTGCATCCACAGTGGCATTACTAGCAGAAATAAAAACAAGATCATCCCACTCTACTGAGTGCTTGTGAGGCCACACATGAAGTACTGTGTCCAGTTCTAGTCCCCACAATTCAAAAAAGACACATAGAAACTCAAAAGGGTACAAGAGAAGGCCTCAAAGACAAAAAAATGGCTGGGGAACTTGCTTTATGAGAATAGCCTGAAGGTCTTTTCACCCTGGAGAGGGCTCACGGGGGTCCTGGCTATAATATTGCAGTACTTAAAGAGGTTCTCTCCTCCCAAGGCACAACATGGAGAAGACAAGGGGCAGGGTGTACAAGCTGCAGTAGCATAGGCTTCATCTTGTTATAAGAAAGAAATTTTTTTACAGTGAGAACAATGAATCACTAGAACAGCCTCCCCAGGGATGTGTTAGAATCCCTGTCAGTGGAGGTCTTCAAGATGCTGTTGTACAGAATGTGATTATCTCAACTAGGCTCCCTTTTTCTACAAAAGCTTGGACAAGACTATTTTTCAAGATGCCTTTCAACCTTGGGCTTCCTATGATTCTAAGAAGCTAGCGTGATAGCTGTTTGCTGTTCAAATTCTACAATGTTGAATTAAGATGGCCTAAATACTCTGACTCCTTATTTCATTGCTCATATCAGCCTTGGAAAAATCTCAGAGATGTCTGATAAATGGATTATGGTGGTTTTACTTGGGTGGGCAGCTGAGCTCCACCACAGCTGCTCTCTCACTCCCCCTCCTTAAAGTGAAAGGGGGAGAAAATATGATACAAAGAGCTCAAGAATTGAGATAAGGATGGGGAGATTGCTCAACAATTATGGTGACAGGCAAAATAGACTCAGAGTAGGGAGACAGTAAAATGTATTGCTTATTACTAGCAAGCTAGAGAAGTGAGAAACAAATGAAAGAAAGCAAAAAACACCTTCCCCCCCTTACACTCTTTTCCACCTCCTCCCCCCAAATGGTGCAAGAGAATGGGTAATGGGGGCTGCGGTCAGTCAATAGCACTTTATTTCCACTGCTCCTTCTCAGTCACTCTCTTCCCCTGCTCCAACATGGGGTCCCTCCCACAGGATGCAGTCCTTCCTGAACTGATCCTGCATGGGCTTCCCACAGGAAACAGCTCTTCAAGAACTGGGTTCGTACCATGGGGTCCATCCATCAGGGGCAAACTGCTCCAACATGGGTCCCCCACGGGCAGCAGCTCCTGCCAGGTCACCTGCTCATGTGTGGGCTCCTCTCAACAGGCTGCAGCTCCAGCCCAGAATCTGCTCCGGCAGGGGTCCTCCACAGGCTGCAACCTCCATCAGTGCAGGTCCACCTGCTCCAACATGGGCTCCTTCACGGGCAGCAGCATGGAAACCTGATCCACCATGGTACACTGTGGGCTGCAGGGGGACAACCCGCTTCACCATGGTCCTCTCCACAGGCCACAGGGGAACTTTGGCTCCAGTGCCTGAAGCACCTCCTCCCCCTCCTTCTTCACTGGTCTTCGCATCTGCAAGGCTGCTTCTCACTCCTTTCTCTCCCAGCTGCTCTTTCACAGCATTTTTTTTTTTCTTTCTTAAATATGCTCTCAGAGAGACACAAACAACTTCACTTATTGATACAGCACTGGCCAGCAGAGATGGCCCCTATCTAACAAGGGGCAGCTTCTGAATTTTTCTCTCAGAAGACACCCCTATGGTTCCTGTTACCAAAACCTTGTCACATAAACCCACTATGTGAATACATCCTGCACATTTTGTTTATTAGCCTGTAATAGTTTTTCTACTCTGTCAGGATAGCAGACAGAGAATTAAACTGAAATGGTGAGTGTTTTATTTTGGGTGACAGCAGAGGACACAATACTTGGAGCACACACACCTCTGAGTTACTCTGTGTTCCAAAGCATCATTAGCAATCTCCCTAGTATGAGTTTTTGATAGAGAAATGACAATTTTAAAGGTAGCTCTTGACGGCATGGGTTCAGCTCTGGTCCTAGCTAACATGGGAAATCTGGGCCCTATTAAAATTTTGTCAGTAAGAACCAATGCTTGCTGATGGCTTAGTAGACTCATTCATCTATACATCACAGGTCACACTGTATGGTACAAACATCCTGTGATTTGTGAAATCTGAGGGCAGAGTCAAAATATTTTGCTTATTTTTATTCTACTTTCACTCTACAGAATTTTCTTTCTAACTTCAGATCCCCATAAGGTGAGAGTACACACATTGCTAGGATGGAAGGCTACTGTCAGGTCCCTGAGTGCCCTAATAGGCTTTGATGGCTTTAACCTGTCTTACCCAGGTACTTCACAGGTGAACACACATGCCCTGCCCATGGGCAGAAGAGCTCTATTTAAGCTCTGTCTCAGGCCTTCAGTTTCTGCCTGAGCTATGCTATAGAAGTATACATTTTTAGTTTATCTACAGTTATCACAGAATCATAGAATATCCTGAGTTGGAAGGGGCCCATAAGGATCGTCGAGTCCAACTCCTGACACCATACAGGTCTACCCAAAAATTCAGATGATATGACTTAAGAGCACAAAAAATTCAGACTATATGCTTAAGAGCAAAAGCTTCTTAAACTCCAACAGGCTTGGTGCAGTGACTACACCCCTGGGGATCCTGTTCCGGTGTGTGACAACCTTCTCAGTGAAGAACCTCTTCCTGATATCCAGCCTGAACCTCCCCTATCACAGCTTGACACCTTTCCCTCAGGTCCTATCGCTGGTCACTAAAAAGAATAGATCAGTGCCTGCCCCTCCACTCTCCCTAGTGAGGAAGCTGTAGACCACAGTGAGGTCTCCCCTCAGCCTTCTCTTTTCCAGGCTGAACAGATCAAGTGACCTCAGCCGCTCCTCATACGTCTTCCCCTCTAGGCCCTTCACCATCTTTGTAGCCAATTTCTGGACACTCTCCAACAGTTTCACATCCTTTTTGTACTGTGGTGCCCAGAACTGCATACAGTACTCGAGGTGAGGCTGCACCAGCTCAGAGTAGAGTGGGACAATCACTTCCCTCGATCGACTAGCAATGCTGTGCTTGATGCACCCCAGGATACAGTTGGCCCTCCTGGTTGCCAGGTCACACTGCTGGCTCATATTCAGCTTGCTATCAACCACAGCCCCCAGATCTCTCTCTGCAGGGCTGCATTCCAGCATCTTATTACCCGGTCTGTACATATAGCCAGGGCTGCCCTGTCCCATATGCAGGACCCAGCACTTCCTCTTGTTAAACTTCATGCGGATGGTGATTGCCCAGCTCTCCAATCTGTCCAGATCTCTCTGAGAGGCCTTTCCACCCTCAACAGAGTCAACAATTCCTCCAAGTTTAATATCATCAGCAAATTTGCTCAAAACACCATCTAGCCCTACCTCCATACATTTATAAAAACATTGAAGATAACTGGCCCTAAAATGGAGCCTTGGGGTACCCCACTGGTGACTGGCCACCAGCCTGATGCTGAACCATTTACCACAACACTTTGAGCTCTACCCCTCAGACAATTGTTCACCCATCATGTTAAGTTTTTGTTTAGCTATATGCTGGACATTTTGTCCAGTAGGATCCTATGGGGGATCCTATGGGAAATGGTGTCAAAAGCTTTACTGAAATCCCAAAAGATCACATCAGCTGATTTCCCTTGATTGACTAGATGGGAGATCTTATCATAAAAGGAAATCAGGTTAGTCAAACAAGACCTACCGCTCGTGAACTCATGTTGTCTGGGACCAATGACTGCATTGTCCCCCAGGTGTGCTTCAATAACTTCAAGGATAATCTTCTCCATAATTTTACCTGGCACTGAGATGAGACTGACAGGCTTGTAATTGCCAGGGTCTTCTTTCTTGCCCTACTTGAAAATTGGTGCAACATTTTCCATCTTCCAGTCATCTGGAATCACCAGATTTCCAAGAACTTTGAAAAATAATTGAGAGAGACCCTGCAGTTAAGTCAGACAGATCTCTAAGCACCCGGGGATGAATCCCATCCAGACCCATGGACTTGTATGGGTCCACGTGGCACTGCAAATCCCACACACATTCAGGGTTGGTTGGGAGTTTATCATTCCCACCGTCACAGTTATGTTAATGTTTGACCATGGGTTCCAATTATCTGGACCAATTAGTCAGATTTCCAACTTGACCTCAAACTTGCTTTGTCACCATGGGCCTTCCAAATGATAAGTGGACCTTGGTTACCATCACTAGACATCATTCTGATCAATGGACTAACTTTATAGCTTTATCTAAGAAGTGCATCATCACCACAAAATTACTTGATGATCTGGACTTGAACCTGGATACTATCATCAGGTCTGCTCACTTCACAAAGGTACTGTGGGGCTGGACCCTGAGTCATGAGACCCCTGTACTTCTTGGCGTGTGATAATGCTTAGCTCCCTGCCCCTTACTGTGTGACCAGCCCTTGCTGCTCCCTTAGATTTCCTTCACAATTTGAGAGATGTCCTATAAAAAAACCACTGCACTTATTAGTATTGAAATTGTAGTATTGAACATTGTCCCAGTGAAGTCTTGACTTCTCCTGAAAACTTTGGCAGTAGTAAGAGACCACCAGAAGAGGCCAGATCTGACTGGTTGTTTTGCAAAATTATCTTGGTCAACTCACTATTCCAGAAGGATTCTTAGAGTAGAAATAAATATATCTGCCTATGTGAACTTGTTGCTTTCAACAACAGAGTAAAAAAGAAATTGAAAAATTGTAGCGTCCTCTTATAGTACCTGAAAGGCTGCTTATAGAATTTAAGCAAATACAGAATTTGCATAGTAGAGAAATGACAAAGGAGCAGTGGTTTATTGCATTAATCATTGGAAGGCCTTTGATTAAGTGAATATATCAGAGCTTGATTCCAAGCAGTCAGAGTAGAAAAAAAAAAAAAAAAAAAAAAAGTAGATAATGAAGGCTGCTGTACACAAAGTAGAATTATTCAAGAAGGCAATGAGATAAATTTTTAATGAAATTTTGACAACACTGAGAAAAAAAGTGACAGGCCTCCTGTAGAACAGAACTAGTTATTTTCTATTTAATACATTCAAGTAGCTACTAAAACTAAGATAACATATTTTTAAAATTAGCTATTAACTAGTTATTTCCCCAGTCCACTGAAAAAGTTGCTGGTTGAGATTTTTTGTTTGTTTGTTTCTAATTTTGTTTTTCCATGGATTCTCTCAGTTTTACCCTATTTAATAATGCAGAATTTGTCTTATGAAGAAAACGGTCTATGAGTGCATGATAACAGCAAGAACTTTCAGAGTCTTTAGCTGCAGTTTCTCTGTGTGCCTTGTCACAATGAAAAGCTTGAGATCTTTTAACTTCTTTAGCACTGTGCTGGATCAGAAGGTTTTATTTCATTGTCATTCTTTTGCACTTTTTGTAATATATTGAGGTTTTCTTCATGTTCATGTTATCCAATTAGACTTCATTAGCTAACAAGTTTTGAACTTGATATACCGTGACATCAAAAAAACTTGTGTTTGTATTGTATTGTATTGTAAAGTCTTGTATTTGCATTGTTTTTGTTGTTGTTTTTGTTGTTTGTTTGTTTTTCTTTTCCTATGTAGTTGAAAATTTTACTCTATAACAGAAAAATAGTCACTACAGACACATAATTAAGACCAAGATGAATCACCACAATTTAACATTATGCTCTCCTCCCCAGAAAATGAAGAATATGAGAAAGCTGTTCTCTGAAATAGGTCTGCACTGATTAAAAAATGAGTACAGAACAGAAGTTATTCTCAAAAGTTAAATCTCCAGGTACATGCACATACTCTAGGCACTGCCTGGGCTGAATTGTTGTCTCTGGATTTTTTGTTTGTTTGTTTGTTTTTCCACCAGGAACAGTTGAATTTTTCTATTATGAAGATTGTCCTGAAGCACTTTGAAATATATCTTGGTAGTGATCAGTAACTGAGCTCTTAAGAGGAAAGAAGTTCCATTCACTTATATAACTCTGAATAGGACAGAATTTTAGAAAAGAAAAACAAACAAACAAACAAACAAAAATTTCGAACAAACATTCTGTTTTTCTGAAGGTTTCTGTGAATAGAACTTGAAATAAAAAGTTACTTTTCCCTTTACAAGCATGATTCATGACACATTGCAGGCAGAGGCTCATGTGAAGCTTCCTATTGTCAGTGGTCATGGACCAAACAATTAAATGTGTTTACATTTTCCTTAAACTCCTCTTAACTAAGGATTTACTTTTTGTTTAGATGATCCAAAATAACATTTTTTCTTGAATGATCAACAAAAATATCTCTCCTGCTCTGAGAAGAGTATAGGTGATATGACTCAAACATTGCAATTTAACAAAGCAGTACAAATTTGATACCATAAAATGACATTAGGAGATGACTCAGTAGGCACCTCATTTCTCCCTGTTCAGTCCATCTGTCCCAGTACAGAGCTATGTTTACTGTACATCAACTATCATTAAACACAAGCTCAAGGCTCAACGTAACATCCAACAACTGAATAACAAACATAAGTGCATGTTTTACTTTAGGTATTCCCAACAGTCCCTGTAGTGGGTGCACTAGTATTTAAAATACTTATCTTTTCAACATAATGAGAGCTGACATAGAGGTGGTATGTATGCTTTGACATTCCTCTGTCCTGCATGTGTTAATACGCAGAGACTGACTGCTCTCTACTGGATTGATGAAAGTTTGCTCAAATATTTAATGGTTTTCTTATGAATGCATTCAAAGTACAAAGGGTACCTTCAGTAATTTTACAGATTACAAAATCACGGAGAGTGGTTGAAATGCTGAATAACAGGGCTGACACTCAGAGGGTCCTTGGTAAGATGAAGTTACAAGCCAACAGGATACTCATGGAGTTCAACTAACACCTGGTGGAAAAAAAAAAAAAAAAAAAAAAAGAAAAAAAAAGCTCTACTTGTTGGTACAGGCTACAGGAAAGATTATTTGGAGAGTATCTCTGCAGAAAAGAACCTGAGAGTTCATGTGGGAAGAAAGTTGAACATAAGCCAGCAGTGTGCCCTTGCAACAGTGAAGGTCAACCACATACTAGGCTGCATTAGCAAGACCTTAGCCAGTCTATCAATAGAACTGTTATTCCCATCCATTTCAGTTGGGTTAGGTTTCATACCACATCATATGTCCAGTGCTGGGGCTCCCAGTACAGAAGAGAGGATGGTCATCTGGAGCATGTCAAGCAGAGATCCACTAAGACAGACAACACTGTGTGTGGTGAGGCTGAAGGAGCTGAGTTAATTTACAATGGAGCTAGCTAAGGGAGTTGGGGGAGGGGAACACATGTCTAATCACAATCTCTAACTACCTTAAATGAGTATATAGAAAGGACAGAGACGGACTCTTCTCAGAAGTACAAAGGACAAGAAGCAAAAAGTTTAAACACTGCAGTGAAGGTGGTTCTTGTATGGATTGCCAAAGAGAGGATGTAAAATCTTAATTCTTTGAGATTTTCAAAACTCAGTTAAACAAACTGCAAATAAGCCTGATCTAATTTTGCTGTTAGTGCTGTTTTGAACAAGGAGACAGTACAGCCTTTTAGAGGCTATAATTCTACTGAAGTGTTTTTAAGGACCAAAAGTTTGACTACTCTTTAAAAATTATCTTTTGCTAATTAATATGTGAAATTCCTGCATCTGACCATTACCTGTTCACTGACATTAATGCATGCTAGAGCTGTAGAGCCATGAAAATTACATCACTAGCATCTTTTTCAAACATTAATCAAAGTAGCTATTGGAAGTGAATAAACGTCCAAGAAATGTGACTCTCTTGTCCTTCAGTTTTTCGTGTTTGCGAACCAGCTTTATTTGTGCTAGTATTTTCAACATTTAAGACCTGAATACTAACTCATTTTGTGATATGGTCATGAGTGAAGTTATATCTAAATCAACAGATTGTATTTATGAGTAACAAACAGCAAAAGCTGCATCTCCTGTTTTTGCTGAAAAATATTTTTTTTAAAATGGCCTTCTGAAACAAGAAAAATATAGATTTGTAGCATTTGTTTATTTAATTATTTTCTTCAAAGAAATATATGAGGTTTGGGAGGTCTGAATTTTGCTAAAATAAGCTGGCAAGGTCTTGAGTTGCAAAAGGAAGAGTTTGACTTCCATAGCACCTGAAAAACTACAGTTCAACTTGTATATTACTATATATTCTACAAGATAGTGAGGTATCCAACCTCAGTTTCGCTACCAAATAATCTTAATCTTTATCTATTTGGAATATATAAACACCAAAGGTGCAACAACACTGTAGTCACAATATCTCTGTGTATTAGCTAAAAGATTTGTGATAGCTCATGTATCTCAGCACTACAGACTGAAGTGTAAATGTACTGCAAAAAAGACCCTTTTAGCTTCCTCTGTACACAAGAGTTCCCTATGATCCATTCTATTTCTCACTCTGCTATCTCTTGAAATGTGTGAGATCTCTGCAGTTTTCACTAGGAAGAAGCATCTTACCCCCTACTTCTCATGATTTCAGAGTCAAGTTGCTGGAAGCCAAGATCATAATTTTCCTGAAAATAAAATGTAGCTTTATCACAGTTTTGGGAAGAGACCTCTGGTGCTATCCAGTCAAACCTCCCTCTTAGAGGAGGACATTCACAAATTCTGGATCAGGTCAGCTAAAGCTCTTAGATAACCGATTTTACATTACCACAGCAGAGTAATGAGTATTAGGACTCACAGCTTTGCCCATCTTCTGATTTTAAGCCTGTGATGAGATGAGAGGTCACTTCTCTAGAACCACTTTAAGAACACTGTATCTGGTTGACCTTCATCCAAACCCTGAGGAAAAGACCACAAAGTATTTTTCCATGTGAACATCCTCTGTGCACCCAAGGCATTTTTCCATAATTTGCCATTTGGAGTCATGAAGTTTACTGAAAAAGAAATACTGTCTGAACAAACCTATTTCACTTAGTTCCTCCTGTAGGTAGGAATGCCAGGGAAAATGTTAAATATCCAAGTTTCTCTGCCTCTTAAATCCCTTCTGAAGACAACTATAAATATCGACTCCCGATCTATTCTCACCTGATGCCACATGCAAACTTAATCTGAAAACCAATTATTTCTATCACAGACCCACTCATTGGTTTAGTGTTTTGGTTCCAGTCTGTACAAAGTATACTGTCACCTCTTGCTCTCTTCTTCCTTAGGCAATGTAGTGTTTTTAATCCTTTTCCATTTGGAGATTTCTTTTTTTCATCAGTTTGAAACATTTTCATTTCCACCTTCATGTAATGGAAATCTTATGCCTGCTTCTTTGTCAGAAGTAATGTAAACAGAACTTGGAGTGTGGGAAGCATGTATATATACTCACCACACTAATTCTTATAAAACCTGTAGGCACCACTTTGCCAGATCATTCCCACAGCTCACAAAACTGCTGATTTGCAAAGCCGTGAGCTCTGTGCAGCTCTACAGCTATTTCATGGACATTTCTAGCTCCATACCATTTTCAGTTAAAGTTGTGTTGAAGGAGTACATCATGATCAAGCAGAAGTTTAGAATTGATACTTTCTCATTTTATATATATATATATATATATATGTAACTGGAAGCAATGATTCTAACAGTACAAATTTAAACTGTATCATTAAATATATCTGAACTGGTAGTTTCCTTCAACTACTGCAACTATGTCTCCAACTATCTATACTGACTTCTGTGCCATGGTATAATGAGCACAAACTTTTAGCTGTATTTTAGTTCACATGCTGCCAAACAGCGAGTATTACATAAAGATTCTGTGGTGTTGATTGTATGAAGTAAGAAGCAGGGACAATTATTCAGCTACCGTTTCTTTTTAGCCTTACCTCTGTGAGAAGTATTTCCTTATTATAAACAGAGAAATAATAAATTATAATTTAAATCCAAAAAAATCTAAATGTCCAGACAATTTTTCCCAACTATCTATGTTAGGGGAAAGATATACTTTGAAACCTTACCCAAATGAACAAATAACTTTAAAAAAACCCTTATTGTAGGGCTAAGGAAAGATAAATCATTTTGCAGTTTTAAGAATATTTCTCACTACCATTAAGAAAATATAATTTCTACCATCTTAAAATCAGCTTTCATTTTTTGCATCAGTTCTTTACTATTGTCTATGCTCTTTGTAGTTTTAGTCTTTCCTATAAAACTATATGAAATATCTTTATATTAATAGCATATCGATTGTATTGTGTAGAAACAACAAACTTTCCACACCATGACTAGGAGGTCATGGAGAGAGAACCATAAGAATATACCTCTTAACTATGTAGTTTAACATGAAAAGACCAGCACAAAGGAATTCCAGGCACTCCAGCCTGTAAGCCAGCTCCATCAGGGGCACAATTTAAATGTCTCTATGCTAACAAATATAGCATGGGGAATAAACAAGAGAAATTAGAGATGTACACATGCCTGCAGAGCTGTGGCCTCCTTAGCATTATGGAGATGTGGTGGGATGGCTTCCACGACTAGAGCGCTGAAATGGAAGGATACCAGCTCTTTAGGAAGGACAGGCAGGGGAGATGAGGAGGGGACATCATCCCCTATGTCTGTGAAAAGCTGGAGTACACTGTGAACAGCACTGTTTACCATCTTTTCAGTGACATGGACAGTGAGACTGAGTGCAATCTCAGCAAGTTTTACAGTGACACCAAGCTGTGTGGTGTGGTTGACATGTTGGAGGGACTGGATAACATTTGGAGGGACCTGGACAGGCTTGAGAGGTGGGCCTGTGCGAACCTCATGAAGTTCAACAAGGCCAAGTACAAGGTCCTGCATCTGGGTTGGGGCAATCTCAAGGACAAATACAGGCTGGGTGGAGAATAGATTGAAAGCAGCCCTGAGGAGAAGGACCTGGGGGTGTTGGTGGAGAAGAAGCTCAATGTGAACCAGGAATGTGTGCTTACAGCCCAGAAAGCCAATTGTATCCTGGACTGCATTGAAAGAAACATGGTCAGCAGGTTGAGGGAGGTGATTCTCCCCCTCTACTTGTCTCTGCGTATCCCACCTGAGTGACATGCCACTTTGTGTACTGCATTCAGCTCTGGAGCCCCCCGTACAAGAAAGACGTGGATGTATTAGAATGAGTCCAGAGGAGGGCAACAAAAATGATCACAGGGCTGGAGCACCTCTCCTGTGAAGACAGGCTGAGAGAGCTGGGGTTTTTCAGCCTGGAGAGGAGAAGGTTCCGGGAAGACCTTCTCAGTAGACTTCCAGTACTAAAAGGGGGCCTACAGGAAAGATAGGGAGGGACTCTTTGTCAGGGAGTGCAGTGATAGGACAAGGAGTAATGGTTTAAAACTAAAAACTGGTAGATTTAGATTATATATAAGGAAGAAATTCTTTATTATGAGGTTGGTGAGGCACCAGGACAGGTTGCCCAGAGAAGCTGCGTATGTCCCATCCCTGGAAATGTTTAGGGACAGCTTGGAAGGGACTTTAAAGCAACCTGGTCTAGTGAAATGCATCCCTGCCCATGGCAGGGGTCTTGGAATGAGATGATCTTTAAGGTCCATTCCAACCCAACCCATTCTATGATTCTGTGAAATGAAGCTCAGAGGACGGTCGCATAAGTTACTAAATATGAGACATTTGAACTTCCCCACCTTTGGGGTTCATCTCAAATACACTTGTGAATCTGCTATCTTTGGAATGAGGGAAGAATAACAAAAAGAATCTTCAAAACAACTTCTGCTATTTGTTGCCTAGGGCTAGACACACACAAAGTACAAAGCAAGACACACACAAATAAACTCAACATAGGGCTCAGACCAGGTGCTACAGTAGTGGGTCAGGTTCCAAAATGTACAGATCGCATTACAGATTGGGTGTCACATTATCAAGGGTATTATGAGGATAATGTACATTCTGGCAAATTCTGCCCTTTGTTGCAATTCTGAGAAAGCATGACAGGGTTATTACTAGGGAGTATTTCTGCCACAACTGCACTTTAAGAGCACTTTCTCTTGCCTTATAAACAGTAAATACAGTTTGCCAGCAGCATAAATCTATGGTCATTTTTGACGAAATAGCTGTAAAGGGGAATGTCCCCAGCTTTAAAGAGGTAAATAAAGAGAATGTAAAGCACATCTACAGAAGATAGATAGGGTAAAGCATCTGAAATCATATCTTTGGAGTTGCATCTGCTAGTGGTCTAGTCCATCCTGCCACACAGTCACCTCATTCAAAATGTTTCACAGTGGGACACTAATACTTGTCTCTCCCTCCTCAGACAGCTCTGTTTAGATGATTCAAAGAAACTACCAAGCAATAATGTTGAAACATTAAATTTGGGGTTAATTATTGTTGTCTTAGCAAACTGAAAAAAAAAAAAAAAAAAAGGAAAAAAAAAGCAAACAATAAAATAAAATATATATTAAAAAAAAAACTCTAAAATTTCTAGAGCAGCGTATTGTCTGATTACCTGTGTTAGACACTTTGAAAGCTACACATTGTAATACTCCCATGTAGGTACTACACATGCAGATACTATTTAAGCAAAATATTGTCTCCAAATGAAGGTTTTGATATTTCGTAACTTCCTTCTTTTTAAAATCAGAATACGGTTATATTCAAAATGCAGTTCCCTACATCTGCCTAGTCCATTACAGCAAGTCAGTATTGCAAACACAGGCTTGCAATACCCTAGGAAGAAACTGAGAAGAGTGGAATTTCTCTGAATAGACTGGGAATATAATTATATCTATCCCATGGCAAATTCAGAAGTGAAATTCGCTGAGGTTAAAATATAGTGTCCTATGGCTATTTAGAAAACATTATTAGAATAATAAGAATGAAATAAAAATAATTTTCTTAATAATCTTAATTGTTTAAACAATTACATGCTTATGTAGCTCTTTGAACACTAAATATTCTTCTTTGCTATTAAGAACAACTGATATGTATTGCATGGTAGAGATCATGCAGCTTCAGGGACAGTAACACTTCTGACAGCAGTGAACCTTCGCAGTCTTTCTTCCAAACAGCTTAACTGCCTTGGCTCTCTGTCTTATCATTGTACAACCCTTGTTTACCCCAAACTAAATTACAGCCTGGAAGATTACATCAGTGATTTGTGTACCTTATCAAATGAATAGCTACATCATAAGGTCAGCTCTGGAGCATGTTCAAGAGAAATTAAGACAGAATCTAGTATAATTGCCCATTCATAAAGAAAACATGTCAGAAGAATGTCACTGATGTTTTGCCTGAGGAGAAAGGAATGCCCTGACAATGAAACTAATGTTTTTGCATTCCCATGGGAGCTATATCATTCCTGTTTTCTTCACTTTCTGTAAGGACATGAAGAGTTGCCTCACTTTCTCATTGCCAAGAACCCTAGGTATACGTAGCTTTCATCCATTTGGAGGCTTCATTCCATTGCCATGATATATATTAAGTTACTGTATTTATTAAATAATAGTTACTACGTATTTAATTAAATAAACATGAATTTTTATCTTTTCTTCATAGACCATCAATCACTTCACCAGTGAAGGAAAATATTAATATCTGCATCATGGGGCAGTGAGAAAGGCTTCTAGAGGTACATCAGTGATAGAAGGGAGACTAGGGAAATTGTGGGCCCCCTCCAGAAGGAAATGGGAGACCTGCTTGCCCACGATATGGAGAAGGCTGAAGTACTCAATGACTTTTTGGCCTCAGTCTTCATGAGCAAGAGCTCTAGCTGAGTAGCCCAAGTCCCAGAAGGCAAAGGCAGGGACTGGGAGAATGATGAACGATGTGATGTAGGAGAACAACAGGTTCAAGACCAACTAAGGAACCTGAACATGCAGAAGTCCATGGGACTTGCTGAGATACTTCTGCACGTCCTGAGGAAACAAGCAGATGCAGTTGCTAAGACACTATCTATCATATTTGAGAAGTTGTGGCAGTCCAGTGAAATTCCCACTAACTGGAAGTGGGAAAAGTAACCCCCACTTTTAAAAAAGGAAAAAAGGTACATGTAGGAGACTGAGCCACTTAGTCTCACCTCTGTGCCTGTCAAGATCATGAAGCACATCCTCCTGGAAAACATGCTAAGGTACATTGAAAATGAAGAGGTAATTGATGGCAGCCAGCATAGCTTCAATAAAATAAATCATACCTGACTAATCTGGTGGCCTTCTATAATTATTTAAGGCCAGGTTGGATTGGGCTTTGAGCAACCTGGTCTAGTGGAAGGTGTCCCTGCTCATGGTAGAGGGATTGAAACTTCAAGGATTTTCACAGTCCGTTCCAATCCAAACCATTCCATGACTCTATGATTTACTGATGCTGAATCAAAAACGAAGGGATGGATATATGCAGATTTTATGGAAAGTTAACATGACTTGCATTGTACAAACACTAAAATGCCTTCTTCAGCAAGTCCTTCAAAGCCTACAGTTTATATTGGACTGAGTTCCTGAATTTTGCAAGTTTTTTAATAAGTGATTTTCTAGATTTCATTACTAAAATAAAGGAACCATAAAAATTATAAGCGATCATATTCAGAGAACAGAAGGCAAACCTTATTGTGTTCCCATATTGTGTTTCTTACAACCTTATAAATAATTTACCAATTTTCTGAAGAACTTGCCTAAGAATTGTGGCAGAACTAATAAGTGTAAGAAGCTGAAGCTCTTTGTTTTATCTTGTGCCTAATTAGGGTTGTTTGAAGTCTAAAACAAATCTAATTAGATCACTTTGAAAGAGATTCCAACATTTGTTGATAGCATAAGGAGTTGGTAGATGGTTGTCAGAAAGACAATTGACTAGTTACCCAGTGATTGTGAGGCTTGAGATGACAGAGAGAAAAATGCTTCAACAGTTAAAGTTGTTGTGTGGGAGAATATTTTTTCTCTATGCTACACTGATTCCTCTGCTGCTGAAAAAGGCACCAGCTACTTCATCCATTTAAAGGAGGGGGACAAGCAGTGGAGTACTCTGCTTTAGGAGCTCCTAGATGTGGCGTTTTTCCTTGATCCGAATTCTTTTTTTTTTTTTTTTTTTCAAAATGAGAAGCAGAGGTGCTCATCTCACAATCTAGATAGTTAAAAATTAGCTAAGTCTGAATTAGTCTATAAAGTAATTTATCTTGTACTGATACAGGTGTTTGAGCTGGTTGGGAAACATCATTCCACAGAGGTGATACTTTCTTTTCACTTGGTATTAAGTAGGATTAGGTTTAATACAGGTTTGAACAACTGAAAAATAAACATCTAAATTTTGGTGAGACAGCTTAGGGCCCTGCAGCCTACCATTTGCCTTAGGCATGCAAAATCCAAAGACGAATCATTTGGTAACCTTTTGAACATATTTCTAAGTCCTCAAGTTACTTTTGGCTTAACATCTAATATAACCTCCAAGCTACTTTTTTTCAGCACAAATTATAAATATTATATAATTTTCAAGGCTGCTGCCACTATGAAAGGCAGACCCAAGTCTGAAGCTGTGTGGACAGTCTCATTTCCTTTTCCAAAATTCACACTAGATAGCTCGTGTATATTTTCACTGTTAATATTTTAAATAAATAATAGCAAACAAGAAAATAGAAAACTAAAACAGAAAACTTACAAATAGAGAGTGAGAAAAGAAAGTGACATTTATTGTCCATGATTCAGTGAAATCTAATCTGCACAGTTTTTTTGAAATAAAAAGCATCAATTGTTGAATTGTTGCCATCACTCCCAGTTCAGATTTTTTTTTTTTTTTTCACTGTGCCATAGTAAACTAAATGAAACCTCTAAGATAATAATGTTATGTTAATCTCTTGCATGGGGTGATACCGCCTGGCTGCTGGTATCTGCTGTGTTAGAAAAACCAAGGTATCTTCATTTTTCAGTATCCATCGTCACAGAATCACAGAATCACAGAATTTCTAGGTTGGAAGAGACCTCAAGATCATCGAGTCCAACCTCTGACCTAACGCTAGCAGTCCCCACTAAACCATATCCCTAAGCTCTAAAAAGGGACACGTTTGGAAACCTCAGCCATGTTTCAGTTCCTTTTCGTCCCTCTAGGTATACTATGTGCTGATGACCTTAGAAACTGAATTCTTCATGAAAAGAACAAAGAGAGGGAGTGTGTTTCTCACTGTGTAATGCATACTGAGTCATGAAGAAACCGTTTCTAGTAGACCACTTGCCACTTTCGCCAGGGGAGTTTTAGGTTGGATATTAGGGAAAACTTTTTTACCAAAAGGGTTGTTAGGCATTGAAATGGGCTTCCCAGGGAAGTGGTTGAGTCATCATCCCTGGAGGTATTTAAAAGACATTTAGATGTAGACCTTAGTGATATGGTCTAATGGAGGACTTGTCAGTATTATGTCAGAGGTTGGACTAGGTGATCTTGGAGGTCTCTTCCAACCTAGATGATTCTGTGATTCTTATAATAAGCATGACTGAAAAATGTAAAGGACTTGTCTGCCAGAGGGGAAACAGTTGCTCAGAATTTGCAGTGCAATTGTTGATTCCCTGCAACAGCAGATCTTTTGCCATAATGTAGAACTGTCAGCAGTTACTTCACCACAATTCCTGCCTGCCTACACTCACAGTTGTTTATGGTCTGATCTTCATTCTTTTTAAACACAGAACTTCCAACATCCATCATTCCTGTTTTACAGATGTCCAACCATTCCCATCCTATGGTCCACTACTAAATCTGCCAATTGCTCTCTGTCCTGCCCTGCATCTCTCCACTTATTTCTGTACTGATTTCTTCATGCATTTCTACTTGTACCATTCACCTTTACCCTATTACCTGGCTTTTGTAGTTTTGGGTTCTCTGAAGGACATGCTTCAGTCATGTCCTTGGACTCCCCCATAACAGTCTGGAGTGTCCCCATTTCTCCATCTCTATCAATTTTCTGATCATAGCATCAAAATCAGCCAGTGGGTGTGGCTTTAGTTGCCTGGCACTATACTGTCCTGTGAGAAATACAGCCTTAGGGTAGGATGCAGAATTTCACTGATTATGATCTTTCAGCCCATTTCCTTTCTTCCCTTCATTGGCTCCTTCTTGCCTCTAGGCCTTCACTGCTTCATTTTGGGAATGACTTTATAGCCTCCTTCGCCCCCCCATTACAACTCCAGTGGGGCTTTGACCTCACACAGAGGAGTCATCTGATGCAGACAGTGATAACCTTCCTGGTGCTGCCTATGGTCCTCTGCTTCACTGGACCGGAGAGCTGCTTTACTAGATTTCACGCACCAGCTCTTTCAACTTGGTGAGAGAGAAAACATACATTAACTAGTTTGCCTTATCCATGCCCCTTAGGCCAATCTGAGAGAAGTAGCCAATGAACTATACTGGCTTGATATTTTGGTTGTCTTTGCACCTCATACCAGGTCACGTTGCAGAGTTAACTAAGTAAGGGAAACATGAAATATTGAGTCATTTTTTCTAGAGTGAGTTATCATTGCTATAACTCTGGTTTATCCAATTGTTTCAATTTCATCACCCCTCTCACAGGCTGCACATTCCCCACCCCTCTGGATCTACAGTATGAACAGGGTAATCCATAGCCATTGTTCTTTTCTCCCTTGGACCCCTCTTCAGACGAATACAAGGGCAGTTATTTGGACTTCACTGAGTCCATTCCATTAGCTACAGAGATGCACTTGTATCTCTTGGACTAGTTAGAGAAGCATAGCTTTAGACAGGAATTGGTTGTCCAGTCCAGCCCCTGTGACAATAAGCAGAAATGGTTATGATGATTCCAGAAAAGGACAAGACCATATTGAGCAAGATTTTGCATATAAGCTAAACCTATTCAGAGGCAGGAAGTGATGTCAACCTACCTAATGTCGAGGCCCAAGCACAAAAAAACTTGATTCAAAATATGTCCAATTTAGTTGCAATATCCAACAACTTCAAATTAGCTACATT